>NC_133436.1:13713601-14013601 GCF_011762505.2 Arvicanthis niloticus | reverse complement strand
ATAAACACTTTCTGAATTGTATCTGGTTGCGTTATCAATACATAAAAATGAGTAGCTTCCCTATATACCAATAACAAATTTTTTCAGACTGAAATTAAAACAAAAAATATAAAAAATATTCCACTCACAATAGCCTTTAGGAAGTGTAAAATATTTATGAATAAATTTAACCAATGAGGTGGAAGCTTTCTAAAACAATGGAGAGATTGAAGAAAGACTACAGAAAATGGAAAGACCTTCAATGCTCATGAATCAGCAGAACTAATATTGTGGAGATGACTACAGGCAGAAAAGCAGTCTATGGATTCAACACAATTCACATCAAACCCACAGTGACTTTCTCCCACAGAATGTGAATATCAGCCCTAAAGTTCTTAAGGAAGCACAAAATATCTCAAGCAGGCTGAGATTGTGTTGGTATCACAATGTACAATTTAAAAATATTCTGCAGAGTCATCATTACAGATAACACAATGGAGCAGAAGAAGCCAAGAATAAACTCACACAACTACAGCTACCCGAGTTTTGACAAAGGTGCTAAAAAGGCCTTGAAAAAAAAGATGACCTCTTTAATAAATGCTATTAGGAAAACTGAATACCCACATGTAGAAGGATAAAACAAGGTTACTACCTACTAGCTAGACATGGTAGTGCATTCCTTTGATCCTAGCACTTGGGAAGCAGAGGCAGATGGATGGACCTCTGAGTTCAGAGCCAGCCTGGTCTACAGAGTGAGTTCTAGGACAACCAGGGATACACAGAGAAACTTCGTCTCAGAAAAAAAAAAAAAAGGACAACAAAACACCCCAAAGCAAAACAATAAAGGTCTCTTCATACTGATAGGATGAGCTTCTAAATCAAAATACAGTCCTTTACTTGTGGTAACATCAGTCCAGTCTCTACTTTGTTTCCACATTGTGCTCCTCCTGTGTGCCTCTGTGTCAGATGACCACTTTCTTATAAGAGAAATTTTAATGAGCTTCTGGGCTCATTTTCCCCTAGTGGGAGTTCATTACAACCAATTATATCTATGAAAACCTGAATTATAGGCAAGGCCATATCATAAAGTATTCAAGCTTAGAACATTAATATATACTTTTGTATATTAATTTAATCCACTACACATATATATCCTAATATATTAGCCATTAACATTTAATGGAATGTAAGCATATTCCTGATGCACCCCAATATAAGATATGAAGTTACAAAATGAGCATAATCCTACATCATATAAAGAAAAAGTATCTTTTTGTTAGCTTCTTTCCTTAAGTCTTTGATTTTCAAGATAGTGTTTTTCTATGTGTAGCCCTGACTGTCCTGGAGCTTTGCTCGGCAGATCAGGCTGGCTTTGAACTCACAGAAATCCAGCTGCCCATTCCTCTAGAGTGCTGGAATTAAAGGCATGCACCATCACCACCTGGAGAAAACATGCATTTTGAGAACAGAGGGAAGGAGGGACCTAGGTGGGAAAGGGGACAGGGAGGGAAAAGGGGGAACATGATCAGATATTGGAGGAGGGAACAAGACTGAAGCCCTGAGGGCCAACAGAAAGAATAGAAACAGGCAACCTCGGGAGGTAGGAGGAAGGGGGACCCTTAGAATGTACCAGAGACCTGGGAGGTGAGAGACTCTCAGGACTCAAAGGGAGAGACCTTATATGAAATGCCCTCCAGTGGGGAGAGGGAACTTGTAGAGTCCACCTCCAGTAGAAAGACAAAACATTAAGTGGAGGAATGGGGTTGCCATCCTACAGTCAAAACTCTGACCCAGAATTGTTCCTGTCTGAAAGAACTGCAGAGACAAAAATGGAGAAGAGACTGAGGGAAAGGAGGTCCAGTGACAGGTCCAACTTGCGATCTACCTCAATGAGAGGCTCCAAGGCCTGACACTTATTGATGCTATGGTATGCTTACAAACAGGAGTCTAGCATGGCTGCCCTCCAAAAGAACCAACAAGCAGCTGAAAGAGTCAGTTGCAGATACTTACACCCGACCAATAAACAGAACCCGGGAAACCCTGTGGTTGAATTAGGGAAAAGCTGGAAGAAGCTGAGGAGGAGGGCAGCCCTGCAAGAAGACCAGCAGTCTCAACTAACCTGGACCCCAAAGATCTCTCAGTCATTGAGCCACCAACCAGGCAGCATACACCAGCTGATATGAGGCCCCCAACACATATACAGCAGAAGACTGCCAAGTCTGGCCTTAGTGAGAGAAGATGCATCTAACCCTCAAGAAACTTGAGGACCCAGGGAGTAGGGAGGTCTGGTGAAGTGGGGTGGAGGGTGGTAACATCTTCTTGAAGACGAGGGGGCAGTGAGGGGAAGGAACTGTCAGAGGGCAGATGGGGGGATAAAGACTGGACTGTAAAAAAAATTAAAGAATAAAATATTAAATATAAGGATATAACTTAAAATCTGATAGTTGTTTTCTCTGGGCAAAAGAAAAGACTATAATTTAATTTTTTTTTACAACGACTTTGGGTTAATTTTGTGACAAAATGCTTTTGAATTAAAGTAAACAAAGCTACTTTAGTAAGTGATACATTTGTATAATAACCAGTTTTCTAATTTTTAAAGCACTATACTTACAAATAATCCAGTATTTTAGGGAATTCATTGTTAGTGATGAGAAGGGTAGAAAGGAAATTAGGATTTGATTATAAATTTGGATACAGAAATTTCTATGTTTGTAATAACTGATTGAACCCTGGAATTCACAATTGCCTAGGTTTTCAGTGGATTTGGGGTATCAGGGCAGGGTTGCTTTTGTTATTATTTTATGTAACTAAAATCAAGTATTTATACACATCTACACATGTGTCTTGATGATATTTGCACTAAAATGGCTTCTGTGTGGCCAAATTTAGTCAAATCAGGCAGTAAAGGAGTCTCTGTACCTCAATATTTGACTAAGTAGGTGTTGTTAAGTCATAATAAATGTCTGAGCATCTGTATCTGTTTCGTAATATTTCAAGAAAAAAAATTTGCCTGTGAAGGTTTCCCATAGTGACATGCAAGGCGTGGCCAATGCAGATGTCTCCTTCTCACATCAGATCTATGACTTTGGGCATGAATTTTTAGTCAACACAATGTTCTCTGATGAAGGCAAGAGCTGGCTGCAAAGTAAGGCTACTTTACTTTTCACATTACTGTAATTGTAAATGTGAAATTCAACCACTGCAGCAGCGACCTCTGTCCGTATCTGGGGTATTTGGCGAAAGAGCACTGACAGCTTCCCTAGCCCTCCTGTACCCCAAATCTTCAGTGTTTCAGCAGAAGAAAAACTTAGCACTAAACTTATCTGAGGAGGAAATTTAGAAAAAACAGTTAAATATATGTTTGGAGCACATCTCCGTGTGGTGGTTACTACTCTTGGGGTAGCCCCTCTAATTTCTTTGTGGATTTCAGTGGGAATTGCCTAGGCTACTCCTGCCGCAATTTGGTCTCTGGAGAAGTGAGCTTAAGATGTCAGAAAGTAATATGCATGCTGAATGAGGAGGGCCAGCCCACTTAGAAAGTAATAACTGTGGCTAAAATTCCTTCCCAGAGGGAGTCATAAACAATGTCAACCCTTCCCCTAAGGTTCCAACCACAAACCGAGGGAGGCAGGATTCTACCAAAGTTTACTCTGAGAAACCAATGGATTTATTGGGCTTTCTTACAGGTGAAAGGTTACTTACAGGGTGTGGGTGCTCCTTCCCCCATCAGGCCAGACCTATGAAGCCTTTACCCAGCGGGATGAGGGCTTTCCCCTAGTGATGTGGTCTATGCTTTAGTCTTCCCTGGCCAAGTGCATGACATATACTTCAGAGCCCCTCATCCAGGCCATTGCAATTAAGGCACAGCTGTGCACAGCAGGTGGTAAGGAGCAGCCAGATCTGGAGGTGACAATCTAACACTCATCTCTGTCCCTGTAATGTGAGGCTGTAAAACAAACAGGCTCAGCTAACATTATCTTTTGCAAGGGAGTGTATTTGAATGCCCCAGGATGAGTGCTGCTTGGCTCAGAGGATGGTAGCTCAGGAAACATTCCTACTTTGCTTTTATGAGGACTGGCCTCTCTTATCCAGAAGATCCCAGTTTGCCTCTTAGCTGGTTTGATGATCCATCACTCTGCCCCCACCCCCACCCCCCAGCCATGGGTGATTAAATTAAGGGTAAATACTTGAGTCTAGTTGAGTAGAGTGTGTTTGGCAGTAATTTGTGTTGCTTACTAAAAGATCTTGTTCATCCCTGGCCTACAGCTATTAAATCCCAAGATGATTTCAGTTAACAAAACCAAATAATAATAAAATATAGGTTTATATTTTTTTTGCCACATAGCAGAGTTAAAAAGGATCAGAACTTTATTCAATCAATCCAAGCATAATTAGTGAACTTCAGATAAAACTAAGTATGAAGATTATTAGCAAGAATGGTAGGTTTCTTTTCAGTACCCTTTTCTTTGGGTGTACTAAGCCAAAAGTTATATAAGAATATCTGTGCTGTTTATGCATGTAACATGGAAACTCATATTCTCTGTGTTAGCATCCACCAGTGTTTCTCTTTCCTGTGGAATGAGATGCGAGAGAGGTTCTTCCCTAAGCATCTTCATCATTCATGAGCATGCCGAAGTATGTGCATTCCAAATTTGGTCAAGCTGAATATGGGCTCTTCTCTTTGCTCACCTTACCTATCTCACAGGCCAGTGATTCAGTGCTGTGGACCACACCCTCTGTCTATTTGACCTCTGCCCACAACCTTCTACCAGCTTCCTTGGCTTAGAATCGAACTCCCCATGCTGAGGTTTCTCTTTCATTTATTTAGCAGACATGTACTGAGTCCCTTTCTGCCAGAATTGCGTGTGGAGTTGAGACCCTGACACCGACAAGACCTAGACTCTCCTGCCTTATTGAAGTCATAGGTCAGTCACATATCCACTTAATTTAATGAAAATTTGTATACATTTATAATGGTCACCATGATGTTATGAAATCCAGGGATGGTTAAATTAAGGAAGTCCACCTAGATTCTTTATAGATTCTTTACATCTTTTATTTCCTTTTTTCCTGGTTTGAGGACTTTTAAGACATTTTAAAGCATTAAAAAGTATGTTATTGTACATAATATTTTTCTAGTTGGTGCTACAAAATACCTAGAAAAACCCACATAAGGAAGGGAGGGTTTATGTTGGCTCCTGGTACAATCCATCATGGTGGGTAGATTAGGAGTCTGAAGTATTTACTCATAATAACCAGGATCGTGAGGTATTTAATCACAGTTTATCGGAAGCCAAGATGTGGAGGGATGCTGGCACTCACCTTGATTTCTCCTCTTTATTTACTTCAGGACCCCAGCTCATTGGATGAGGCTGTTCACATTTGGGGTAGGTCTTTTCTACTCTAGTTGGACCTTTCTGGAGAGCCTCCTCTCAGTACTCTGAGAGGTGTGTTTCCATAGTAACTCTAAATCCAGCCTAATGACATTGAAAATTAGCCATCGAAAATATTTATTACACATGCAATATTGTTCCAAGGGTCCATGGGAAAACAATGAGAGAAAACCAAAGATAAACTTTGAGTAATAAGTGCCTGTAGGAAAATACCTAAAAGGGACAGGAGGAATAGCAACCGAATCCAAACCCTGACTGACAATCGAGCTGGATGCCCTTGGAGCTTCTTTGGACTTCACTATGTAAACAAGAGTTTGTGTGTAAGAGACCACTGGAAATGAACTCTGTGGACCCAACCAAATGTAGATGGTTCCAGAGCTGGCTGTCCCTTGGTCCCCACATACACAGAAGGTCATCCGAGTTAAAGACTCTTACCCCACTTGGAAGCCGATTAGATGATGTAAGGTTAAGCTCAGCAGTGACCTGACACACTGCTCAACTGACCTGATGACTCTCGAGACCTAATACATGTTTAGTGGTTTTAGCTCACTGAGTTTTAACTTTTTCCCCTTTTGTATATATTAAGAATTAATTTGACCACAGATGATTTAGAAAGGATAAACTATTTATTTATTATTTATTTATTTTTTTATATTTTATTTACATTTCAGATGCCATCCCCTTTCCCCATTTCCCCTTCCTAGAAAACCCCTATCCCATGCCCCCTTTTCCTTTTTGCTTTTATACATTTTTTTAAAATGTTAATCAAAGGCTTTATAAGTTTGGTAATGCTCAATCAGAAGTGTAACCCAATACCCAACCTAGATATATCAACTATCTTTGACTGGTGGAGACACGTGAACATCTGCCTCCATGCCCCCCCTCTTTCTCTCTCTTTCTCTCTCTCATCAAGAAAGGATAAACTTTTAAGGTTGTTAAAAGTTTAACTTTATTTATTTTATTTTTTATTTACTCTCCTTACATCCCAATCACTGCCCACGTCCCGGTCACCCCCTCTCACAATCTTTCCACCATTCTCCTCTGAAAGGATAGAGGCTTCCCCTTGGATGTCCCCTCAACCCTGGCATATCAAGTGTCTTCATGGCTAGGTGTATCTTCTCCTACTGAGACCAGACAAGGCAGCCCAGCTAGAAAAACATATCCCACTGACAAGCAACAGCTTTGGGGATAACCCTGCTCTAGTTGTCCAGGACCTAAATGAAGACCAAGCTGCATATCTGCTACATACGTGTGGGGAGGCCCAGGTCCAATCCATGTATGGCATTTGGTTGGTCATTCAGTCTCTGAAAGCTCCAAGGGTTCAGGTTAGTTGACTCTGTTGGTCTTCCTGTGGAGTTCCTATTCCCTTCAGGGGCCTCAATCTTTATACTCTTCCATGAGAGTTCCCAAGCATGGCTGTTTGGCTGTGGGAGTCTGTATCCATCAGAGTCAGCTGCTGGGTAGAGCCTCTCAGAGGACAGCCATGCTTGACTCCTGTCTGCAAGCATAAAAAAAGTATAATTAATAGTGTCAGGGATTGGTACTTGCCCATGGGATGGCGTTTTAGTTAGGGTTTTGCATTGCTGTGAAGAGACACCATGACCAAGGAAACTCTTATAAGGACAACATTTAATTGGGGCTGGCTTACAGGTTCAGAGATCCAGTCCATTATCATCAAGGTGAAAGCATGGCAGTATCCAGGCAGGTATGGTGCAGGAGGAACTGAGAGTTCTACATCTTAATCTGGAGGCTGTTAAAAGGAGTCTGGCTTTCAGGCAGCTAGAACCAAGGTATTAAAGCCCACTCCCACAGTGACACACCTACTCTAATACGGTCATACTTCTTAATAATGCCACTCCCTGGACCAAGCAAATACAAACCATCACATTCCATTCCTTGGCCCCTATAGGTTTGCTAAAACACATGAGTCTATGGGGGCCATACCTAGCCATATATAATTTAAAAATGTACATCTAGTCCAACTTTCAAAGTCCCCAGAGTCTATAGCAGTCTCAACAATGTTAAACATCGAAGGTTCAAAGTCTCTTCTGAGATTCATCCAATCACTTAACTGTAACACTCAAAGCAAGACAGGACACCAGCTGGGCAAACTCCAAACTGTATCTCCATGTCTGATGTCAAAGCGGTCTTCAGCTCCCCACTTCTTTTTCATCTTTGTTGACTGCAACAAACTTCTTCCTCTTGGGCTGGTTCCACTTCATGTTAGCAGCTTTCCTCAGTAGGTATCCCATGCTTCTGGCATCTCTAACATCTTAGGGTCTCCAAGGCAACTTGAACTTCACAACTTCTTGTTCCAATGTCTGGGATCTATACATAATCTCCTGGGCTCCTCCAAAGGGCTGGTTTCACTTCTCCAGCTCTGTTCCCTGTAGGGTTCTTAGGCTCCACACTGCTGCTGCTGCTGTTGGTGATCATCCCATAGTACTGGCATCTCTAATTTGCTGGAGACTTCCATTGTAACTAGGCTTCACCAATAGCCTCTCATAGGCTCCCTTTATGGTGCCAAGCCTCAACTTCTTTATATGACTCCTTCAGGCCTGGACCATCAATTGACACTGAGGCTGCACCTTTACCAATGGTCTTCCATGGTCTCTCCCATTGCCAAGCCTCAGTTGCTTTTTATGACCCCCTCATGCCTTTAAAACCAGTACCACTTGGGTGACACTTACACATTACCAAGTCCAGCTGCACCTTGACTATCTCTGGAACAGAGCTTCTACTTCTAGTCAGCCAGTTAGACCAGCATCATTTGTTGAAGATGCTTTCTGTTTTCCATTGTATGGTTTTGGCTGCTTCATCAAAAATCAAGTGACCATAGGTGCGTGGTTTTATTTCTGGATCTTTGTTTCCATTGATCAACCTGTCTGTTTCTGTACCAATACCATGCAGTTTGTTTTTTTTTTTTTTTAATCACTATTTCTCTGTAATACAGCTTGAGGTCAGGGAGAATGATAGTTCCAGAAGTTTTTTTTTTTATTTTGCAGGATTGTTTTGGCTATCCTGTTTGTTTGTTTGTTTGTTTGTTTTTTCCGTATGAAGTTGAGAATTGCTGTTTCCACATCTGTGAAGAATTGTGTTGGAATTTTGATGGGGATTGCATTGAATCTGTAGATTGCTTTTGGCAAGATGGCCATTTTCATTACATTAATCCTAGTGATCCAGGAGCATGGGAGATCTTTCCATCTTCTGATATCTTCTTTGATTTCTTTCTTCAGGGACTTGAAGTTCTTGCCATACAGATTTTTTACTTGCTTGGATAGAGTTACAGCAAGACATTTTATGTTGTTTGTGACTATTATAAAGGGTGTTGTTTCCCTAATTTCTTTCTCGGCCTGTTTATCATTTGTATAAAGCAGGGCTACTAATCTCTTTGAGTAAATTTTGTATCCAGCCACTTTGCTGAAGGTGTTAATCAGCTGTAGGAGTTCTCTGGCAGGATTTTTGGGGGTAGCTTATGTATATTATCATATCATCCGCAAATAGAAAAGTTTAACTTTTAACTTGGCGAGGGAAAAATAATTCTCTAAATATGTGACAGATAACTAGTTGAAGGTTATGAAAAGTAAATGCTGAACCACTCTCATTAGAAATACACACTCCGCTGGGCGGTGGTGGTGCACGCCTTTAATCCCAGCACTTGGGAGGCAGAGGCAGGCGGATTTCTGAGTTCGAGGCCAGCCTGGTCTACAAAGTGAGTTCCAGGACAGCCAGGACTATACAGAGAAACCCTGTCTCGAAAAACAAACAAACAAACAAACAAAAAGAAATAAAGAAATACACACTCCTTAAGTTGTATTGCTTTGACGTGAGTAGAGATATTGAAAGTAGACAGCTATCATTGCAGCATGATCTTTTACTTATAAGTTTAATGACTACTATTATATTTGGCTAAATAATAAAAGGACACATCTTTAACTCTACACATTTCTCAGGAGTAACCAGTTTCACCATTTAGTGGGCTATTCTATATAAAGTAATCTACACTCCAAGTGTAGATTTTGTTCCCGGAAATTAGGTGTGGAGGATGGATGGAAATCCATCTTACTAGCACACAGAGCCCGAGAGATTATGCAAGTATTAACTGATTTTTTTCCCCCAGATGATGAAATTAAGAGTCAGCTTATTGCTGTTTAGTGACTCATCCCACTGTAGGCAAAATGTTTTGTGCACTGTGAAAAGGATATCCTTGTGTTTTTCAAATGCTGATTTGTCTGCTCTCGTATTTTGCTTCAGTCAGGACACAGCACTGTAACGCTTAAGTCTAGAATCTCCTGTCTCAAGTAAACAATTCTTACCACTTATTCTTTGCCTTGTCAATAGATGCTGATTACAATGGCTCAGCAGAAGACAGAACCGGGCAGAGCTTCTGCTAGCCAGGGGAAGGAGACAGAGAGGAAGGGAGATTCAGATCAGCAGGAGAATGGAGAAAGTAGAGCCTTGAGGAGCGAGTCTGGGAAGACATCATGGGGAAAAACATGTGAAGAAGAGGGAGCTAGACCAATATTAAACTGTAAGTATCACAGGTATGGTGCTGGAAGGAAGCCAGATTAGCATAGGGAGTTAAGATAGATCATTTAACTGCCCAGCTATTAAGTGACAGCTTGAAATAAATCTTCATTTATCTGTGTGGTTTTGGGGACTAGCTTAAAGTAAAGAAATACAGCAGCTGCATTAATCAACTGTTTATATTTACATTAAAGTTATTACTTCACATCTCACTCTTATATCTTTACTTTTTGATAAATGAGGTTTTCATGATGATAATTATTCAGTCACAAACATTTTATATCATATTTTCTATTTAACCCACATCTCATTTGAAAGTGTGATTTTATTCACTTAAACTTTTGTGGGACTGGCTTATTCTATTGTTCTGGAGTGGAACAGATAACGATGTATTTGCTCAGCCCTGAGGGCTGTAGCATGCATATGTTTTGTTTCATAGCATTGATCTTGGAGGATCTGTAAGTCTTGAGTTGGTTCTACCACTGCTATTGCTCAGATCTTCTGTACTTTGTATCTGGTTTTGTATCATTTTTGTATCAGTTTCTGAGACTTCTAAACCAGTTTGTTCAGGTAATCATGGTAGAGAACTCTGATTTAGCTTAATTTTTGATCTATCCAAATGCTTTACAAAACATACTCTTTCATGTTAACACTGACGACTTCTTCCTTCTCAGCTGCTACCAGACAGAGAATGGAGACAACCAGAGGAGACATCCCACACGTACCCCTGAATCTGCATTGATCTGCTACAGAACCCAAGAATTTGTGGTCACTGACCTTGCCGTTTTACTGTGTCATCTATTGGACCTTTCACACCCCTGCTATTCTTCCTGCGAATTATCTTCCACGACATGAAGCTAACATGGCAATCTTCTGCTGTCTTTACCGCCCAGAGAAGCAGATATAAGGGAGTCTTCCTGTGATTAACCTTTTTCAGATACCGAGACTGAGAGTAAATTGTATTTATTCTAACCCACAGTTAGAGGGAACAGAGTGCATCATGGCAGGGGAGGAATGGCAGAAGGAACTTGAGGCCGTGAGTCACATGATGCACTTTGGTGTTCAGCTTCCTTCCTTTCTTATTTGTTTATTGCCTGAGACTCCAGCCCCGAGGAAAGTATTATTCTTAATAATTAACTGTGAGTCTTCCCGCTTTGGTTAAACCCTGAGGTATGTTATCATTGTGATCTTAAACCGGTCAAGTTGACAATGAAGAGTTAGCTTTGCAGTCCTAAGGGGTAAAATCTCTAAAAAAGGCTTCTCTTCTTTTGTTCTATTATTGGTAGGTAGATGTTATCATCTTTTTTGCACTCCTTAGTTCCGTGGCAGATGGAGGTGTCTTGGTAGAGGACCATGAATGTCCGATGCACATTTGAATCTCGGACCACTTCTCTTGCTTTTTACAGGAATGACAGAATTGATTGTACTGTATTATAGTTAAGGCTGCCATGTTGGGACTGTCTCTTGTTCCCCAGTTTGTATTTGACCACACAATACAATATGATAGGGATTGGAGAAATGGCTAAACGGTTAAAAGTACTTGCTACTCTTGTAGATGACTTGATTTTAGTGTCTAGGAACTTTGCTGGATGGCTCACAACTATCCATGACTCCAGCTCTGAAGCATCTCACACCCTTTTCTGGACTCCACTGGCACACACACACACACACACACACACACACACACACACACACACAAATAAAATAAACTCTGAAAAATATATTATGACTTTCCTTCGGGTTTTCTGGGTCAACCTTTTTCTAGTGTTTTAAAGGTAGACCTGAGGAGAATTCCAGTAGACTAGAAGGGGAGAAAATGGAAACTTCCTGGCCTGATTCTCTACTTCCAAAGACATCTCCAAGAGAGGAAAGCACAGACTGAATGGGTGGATTTCTGGAGCATCATCCATGGACTCCCTTCTCTGGATACTGAGCATCTTCAGTCTCTGCTTACAAGGATGCAATGCAACTCTACTTCAGCTTCCTTAACCTTGGATGTGAGTTCCCCAATACCCACTGTCATCTTTTTAGTTATGGGGCTTCTGGGGATGAGCAGTGGCTTTTGGCCACTGTCAGGATGGGAAATGTGATTTTTCTTCTGTTGAGCCTCTTGAGAAAGGTGCTGACTCTTGTGTTAGCCTATCACCTGAATGAAAGGTTAAGGAAGAAATTGTATTTATAGTTAGGAGTTGCATCTTATTATAACCTTTACGGGAACAGGGTTCTAGCAGGCCTTGTGCTCAATCAAGAAGGTCAAGGAAGAGACCTTACCTACTAGTGTCTGTTTCTTCGTGGTTCCTGAGATGGCAGGAACAATCTTTACATTTAACCTGGTTAAAAAAAGATCCTTTGCTTAATGTTATGCTAGAAAAGAGAAGAGCCTCAGAACCCTGAATCTAAGGATTGTATTACTCAGTGATGGTCCCCAGAGTTTAATGATGAGATATTTTAAAAAGCTACTTGAAGTCAAAACATAGAAAGGGAAGGTAACTCCATCCATATTTACCATGTGAGAAGCGGAACCTGATATTCCTGCAGATTGTCTTGCTTTGAGAAGGTCCCGATTTGCCCAGTTCCAAGACTTCACTATTTTGTCATGGGAGCCTGTTAGTGGCAGATGCTTTAATGGCTTTTAATTGTCTGACTCATGAGAGCTGATTGATGGAAAACAACAGGAAATTTAAAGATAAAAGGAGTCGCTGAGCAAAGATACCTGAGGAAAACAAAAGTCTTATATAAGGGTCTCCTGTGGAGAAGCTGAAAGGTGGGAGAGCATTGATCAAGCTGGAGGGGTGGCTTGGCTTTTACCATCCAGAGGGCCAGAGGCAGGTATGTTTTCCCCTCACCTGTCCAAGGCTTTGTGTAGCCTGAAATAGAATTAGTTTGTAACCGTTTTAGGTAGTTTGTGACCATAGAGGTTTTAGCAACTTGCTTGCCTCATAATAAGCTCCTCAAGAGAAGCCACAGCATCAGAACATGTCATGTTATTAATGTTTAAATTTCAGAAATAGACATTTAATAATTTAGACATATGTGACATTAAACAGAAGTCAGGAACAAAAAAAAAAAAAACCAAAAACCAAAAAACAAAAAAAGGGAGAAAAACATTTAAAGCCAAAGTAACAACAAAGTTAGGTCTTCTGGAGAGCAGAAACAACTCTAAGGGGTGAGGTGGGTAGCCCAGGATCTAATCCTGTTTTTGGTCAGGCAGAGATACCTGTGGTCTGTCATCTTTCTTATCTTATCTGAGGTGAAGCAGCTGGGAAAGGGGTGTCCAGCTGCAACTGCCTACTTTTCCTCAGGACATAAATCTTGCCACACTGTCTGTGATCACCTGTCTATCCTTCATAAGCCAGGCAAAGGAAGGGAGAGACAGTCTGGCTGCACTCTAACCAAACTGACTGGTTCAACTGGCTGTCAGCTACTGACATCAAAACGAAAGGGAACTGCAGGGGATGTTGAGCAGCAAGATAGCAGAAGTAGGTTTCTTCAGCTCCCAGATGAGTGTCAAATACAGTAATTGTGTTTTGGGATGGAGGTGAGTGTTTTCTCCGGGTTCTTGGCCCCGTATATAAACACTTTAAGTAAGTAACACACATATATGCAAACATAGCAAGATGACTTTATTTGGGGGAGAGTGATAATACAGATTAGGGAGAAGTAAGCTATCAAGATTGACAGTTGGCCACATGCATGAGAGTGTTCAAAGGCCCTGATCATATGTTGGGGTTCTTCCTATATGGTTCAAAGCAAGTAGGAGGTTGGTTGCTGAGAGGTCTAGTTTGGGAGGCTTTCTATTCTGATTAAAAGATTAGGTATGTCATCATATAATAATTTTCTTACTGCATATGTCCCTTCCCATAAATCTATTGGGTTTTAATCACATGGTCTAGGTGTAAGATGTTAAGTAGGGGAGTTGCCCTAAGTGTTTGAAGACATATATTGACTATCACAGGAGGGTTATACAATTAGTAGATAATTTCATGAAATAGCAGACAGAGTGCTTGGCACAGTGCTGGTCACAGAATAAGTTATCTGTAATTGTGTCAATTTTCCCTGTATGAATGTTCACAGAGACAAGAGTTAGTGTGCCATAGGATTCCATTAGGATTCTCTACAGGAGACTGGGAATATCTAAGCCTTATGTCTTTTCTATGCTCCCAACGTTAACTGTTACACATTTTCTCCCAAGTGACATGGCTGAATGTTATCTGGGTGAGGCTACCCTTAGTGCTTGTGAATCTGCAGTCTTTGTCCCAGTCCTTGAGCCTGATGGGGCAGGAAGTAATCTTGACACTCCAGGTGGTGTCAGGAGTCCTGTTCCATGTGTGCTTGGGTTGAATAACCTTTGAGATTGTACAGGGGGAGGAAGCTGTGCTGAATATTTCCTCAGACAGTCATGGTCTTCATTTGTAGCAGATCTATATCTAAACCAGCACAGGGTACAGTTCCCAAAATAGCCTATATATTTTTTTCCTTTTCCCTTTATGCAGACTCATTTATCCCAGATCCCACATGCTTAGGGAATACTTGAGGACTAGCGAGTCGAGTGAGATGCTTCTGCATCTTTGCATGTTGTCAGTTGGCAGCTGGAAGCCTCTTCTCCTCTTCCTGCACAGCTGTTCCCTCTGTGTGTGGCAGCCCACCCAGCTGGGCCAGGACAGAGAGCCTTTTCCTCTGTTGGGTATAGAGCTAAAGATGATGTTTGTTTGTCCTAGATAGGACTGCTGGTCTACAGACCAAAGGCAAGGGATGAAGTGAGTCTGTTCCATTGCAGACAAAGGAAGGATTCTATGGAGAGATGATGACAGTCAATGGTCTCCCATTTTGGCTCTGGAAGGAGTTATTGGTTCCAAGAGTTACTCCAGAGGGAATACATCTCAGTGTCCAGAAACAAGTTGGGAGGGGTGGTCATAAAGCAGGAATGTGGAATAATCCCTACTGTTAAGAATTAACCATATTTTATTCTGATCATGAGATGCCCAATCCCAAGAATCCACCCAGCTTCCTTGGGCTTACTTTCCTATCTATGTGATAACATTCCTTTTTAATTCTTGTTTGAAAAACAAAATTGATATTTTACACTTATTGTTGGTGTAGCATTTTCCAGTGGCTGTCATAAAAAAAATAGCCACAGATGTGATGGTTTTAAGACAATAAGAACTTATCCTTTTATATAACTTTCTTATTCTTTTGGACTCCATAAGTCTGGATTCCAGATGTGCATGGGGCTGTGCTCCATCTAGATGCTCAGGTGAGGTATTCTTCCTCATCTCTGCCATTTTGTGGACTGCTGGCATCTTCTGACTTCTTCTAGTTGCTTTGTACAAGTCTGTCTCCATCTTCCGTTTGCTTCCTTTTGTGCGTGCATTTATGGTGTATGTGCACGGATGTGAGAAGTTATTTCTCCTCTTGTGAAATGAGTCAATTCAAGCCACATTAAAATATATAAAGGCGGGTTTACTGCCATGAAGAGGGAGAAAGAGGAAAGGGTGAAGAAAGAGAAATAGAGAGTTTGTGTAGAGAGTGGGGAGAGAGATAGAAGGAGTAAGAAGGGAGACCAAACTGTCTGGATTATATAGGAAAGATCCTCTGGGGGAAGGGTAGCCTAGCCTCTGGGCTGGAAAGTTCAGGGTTAGGGGTAGGGTATGCCAGATAGGTACAGAGGGATGATGGGAGAACCTGGAGATCAGGTCTGCTTTGGCATGTAAGATATGCACCCCAGTTCTTTCTCTGGGATATGTGTGTGTGTGTGATGTGTGTGTATGTGTGTATATATATATATGTATATATACATATATGTATATACACACACATATACGTATATTCATGTATGTATATATGCAATATATTCATGTATGTACGTACATACACGTATGTATGTATGCATGTATGTAGGTATATATGCATGTATGTATGTATGGATACATTGTAAGAGATGTGTGATAGCGCTAGGGATTTTGTTTGGTTGATAGAATGCCTGCTTAGCATGCCAGAAGCCCTGAGTTCAATCCCCAGCACTGCAGAGAACTGGGTATAGTAGCATGCGCAGGGTCTCCACATGACATGAGAACGAGTAGTTCAAGTTCATTCTATGCTACATAATGGGCTCAAGGCCAGCCAGGACTTCATTGAGACTCTATCTCAAAAACCAACCAACCAACCAACCAACCAACCAACCAGTCAATGAAACATAACAACGAACATGTAGGATGGCATTTAGAGAGCTGCTGTCAGACTGGGGCAGGCGTTCTAGCCCAATGCCTTTAAACTAGTCACATCTTCGAAGTCCAGATTTTGAAATGTAACACCATTTGCATAGTCTTGTAAAAAGAATCTGAGGTCTTTTGGGCCACTGCCCAGGCAGTCTGTCCAATGATGGTAAGAAACACAATCACATGATGGCAAATGATGTTCATGATCATAAACAGTACATTTCATAAAAAAAAATAAGCCAAGTTAATCTGTCTCCTAAGATAAATATCAAAGATGCATTTAAGGGCAGGAGAAAAATAAATTTGTGAATGAAGTCGTGAGGGATGGGAGCAAGCAGACAGCAGCCAAAGAGACTGGATCCTGAGAGCATTCAAGTGATTCCGATTGCTAAGGAAACCACTTCACGACTTCCTGTGTCTGTCTCAGCTCTCAACAGCTGCTGTGCTTATAATTTGGCTCCCCTTAAGCACGTTAAGTTCTAGGTAAAGAAAACTCAGAGCCTCAAGTTAGAGTGGAAGGGGAAACGGTGATCATGCCACATAATAACATGAGAGGGATTTTTCATCTGTTTGTTTTAGTTTTTTTTTTTTTGTTGTTGTTGTTGTTTTTGAGACCAGGTTTCTTTGTGTAGCTCTGGCTGTTCTGGAACTCCTTTTGCAGAGCAAGCTGGCCTCAAATTCAGAGATCTGCTTGCCTCTGCCTCCCGAATGCTGGGATTAAAATCTTTTCCACCACCCACTGTAGCAGTGTTTTTCATTTTTGTTGTTGTTTTGTTTGTTTTTGTTTATTTATTTGTTTTTCTGAGACTGGGTTTCTCTGTGTATAACCCTGGTTGTCCTGGAATTCCCTCTGTAGACCTGGCCTCTAACCAAGTGCTGGGATTAGAGGCATGTGTCACCACTGCCCTGGTGTTAGTGGAATGTTTTTTAAAGAGAAGGCTCCTTTTTCTTCCCAAAAAGTCCCCTGAGGACAGGGATGGTTACTGAAAGTGACTTCTCCTCTGGTGTTTTTAGGTCTTGTATGATGATAAAATGGAAAAGAATGTTGTCAGCTCGTTCTCATCACTCAAGAGTGTCCTACTATCTAATACTGGTTGACTGTCTCTGCTTTTGTTGACTTCTATCCAAAATGAAAGTGATGCTGGACACCTCAGTGTGCCTGTGAAGGAGTGGGAGGGATACCTCCAGGTTAGCAAGCTTTATAGCAGAAAGCTTGCAGTCTGCAGAGGAATGTAGTTTAATCTTGGGCTTTGTCAAGAAGAGGTCTACCAAGAGAATCTTCTCCATTCTCTTCTACAGTGTCCTCTTCATATGTATAACAGAAGGAACAGGTGCCTATCAGGTTTTCCCCTCCCCCACTTCTACTGGGGAATTGTGACCTTCTCTCTTTGTTTTCATTTTCCCCAAAGAATGGATTTGTCCCTTAATTTTTTTTTTTTTTTTTTTTGGTTTTTCGAGACAGGGCTTCTCTGTAATTCTTCTTCTTCTTCTTCTTCTTCTTCTTCTTCTTCTTCTTCTTCTTCTTCTTCTTCTTCTTCTTCTTCTTCTTCTTCTTCTTCTTCTTCTTCTTCTTCTTCTTTTTTTTACAAAGTAGGAATTGACCAAAGAAATTATGTGCTAATTCTGGATGTCATTGACCTTAATAAGAGACTAAAATGTAGAATAACTTTTTATCTTTAGTCATGTGAAGATTCAAGATACTACATGGAGAACAATTATCAACTGACACCCTGCAGCAACATTAACTTGTTCCAAGTGGTCATTATTGTTGGAGCCTGTGGCTCTTGATGAGCCATGGTCATAATGTCTTATTTATTCTTACTCTCATAATGTTGCCAGCTATGTTGGTACTTTTTAACCTACTGAAGGTCACATAGGAAAGAGAGTCCTGTCTTAATAACCAAGACACTCAAAGTGCACATAGGAAGTAGGCTGTGTATGCATCTGAATTCTGATCACGACTTAGGTATTAAATAATAGATATGTCACAAGATAATAGAGATGATATTTTCACTTAAGATGTAAAAACAATACCTGCTTGTTCATATGCAATCAATATATTCGAAGGCATAAATCTTGGCATTTTACTATCTCAACTTTGTCTGTGTCATTTTGCCCATGTCGCAGCTCTTAGGTAAGAGTCAGGCTGGGCACAAAGACATCTCTCTTGCTCTGTATTACAGTATGGGAGGGGCCCAGCTGCTGGAATTTATGCCAGTATCTGTTGAAAGTTTGGACAGGAAATCAGCCAACATTACCTGGGCTAGTCCCCAGAGTCAGCATCTCTCCACGTCTTTGTTGATCAGCTAGCTGTCCTGGGCCACAACACTAAATGTTGTCAGTGCTTCAGAAGGTTATCTCTCTCTGCTGCTATCTTTGTCTTCAAATGGAGCCAGGTGATCTACCATAGGCTGTCAGCCTCTAAAGAAGACTGCCAGTCTCTGCAAAACCATTCCCTCTTCATTTAATTCCACTCCCAGTCTAACTGCACAAACATCTCAACTTCCTCTCCCTGCCCCGAGGGAAGGGAGCTCAGAGTTGCAGCAAGAAGAAAATTTTATTCTTTTATCATTGACATCTACTAAATGATCATATCCGAATGATTTGAAAATGATCTTCGTCTTTTGCATTTTCAGAGAGAGGAAGATGCAGGACGGATTTAATATTTGACAAGGAATTCAGCTGCTTCCTAGAAAAGGGACTTGTGATGAATACAGAGGGATCAGAGAGACCATATAGGCTCCTTCCAGCTTCTCAAACCACTTCCCTAACCTGGACCAAGTGACTCTCATATCTGTTCTTCAGCCATGTTTAGCGGCCGTTGCAAAATCACTATGTGTTGCTTGTTTCAAATTGTGATTATGATGTTGAGAGTAGGGAATCCAAAAAGAACCAAAGTGTTCTGAACATCAACTTGTAAAGCTATTTTCTTCCTATGGGGTCACTCTGGGTATCTGCTGCTCCCTGCTCCCTGCTCTCTGCCATCTCCCCCATCCCCCACAGTGTGCTCAGTATAGAAATTCTGTACATGTTCCTTGCCTTCTAGCTGAGATATGGAGGAGCCTGCATGCATCATAGGATACTGGAGCTTCAGCAATTAGCTGCTGGCTCCCACTTTGGTATTAATAAGAGAGGTGAGAATGAAGGTTAATTGCTACTTTACAGAACAATTCTGCAGGTAATTAATGAAAGTATTTTTCCTTAAGAAACAGGAGATTACCAATTAATTTTGTGAAAGACCCGAAGAGACTGTCTTATTCTTCCTGGATCTGTTTTTCCAGGTAATAGAGGATAATTAACAAGTATCACTCAGCATTTGTATAAGGAAAAACAATTATAAGACCCAGAAAGGGAAGGTAAAACCCAAGCGAGTTAGCAGAACATTTACAGTAAAGAAAATGTTCATTTCCAGTTGTCCTTATAGAGTAGAGCTGCAAAATCCAATTAACCTCTGCTTTCAGTGTTATAATATTTCCATATATGTACCTATAAATAAAATATACTCGTAGCTTAATATGTATGTGCAGGTGCTTGTATATAATGTGTACATGTTGTGTCCATACACGTAGATACACACATAAATACACACAAACGCCTGCACATACATGGCTAGTCACATGGAGATGTATAATGTATATATACAAAATGTGTATGTATATGCTTTTATTTCTGAGTGACAGCAAAAGATGCTGACCAGTGTGCCTAGTATGTTCCCATTCATGTTTCAAAACACAGGATAACATACACAAACATACATATACTCACACACACATGTAATTACTTTGCTATCTTTTTATAATTTAAGTGGAGTCTTTAATACCTTTGCAATTTTTGTATGTGAAAGCATACGTTTGGTTTTGACATGTTTTTTCTAGGTTAGCATATTGTCTCACTGTTAGGTTTGAGTACTTCTTTTGTTTGAGCCTCAATCTTTTTTATTTATTGAATTCCTACATCTGCTTGGATTCTTTGTAACCATGAGACGACCGCCTCCTGCTCCCCTGGTTGTATCATGAATTTGAATTGCGAGGCTGTGCACCCCTTGAGAATTGCGACTACTCTTGTTGATGACAAGAGCAGTTAGTATGTGACTTCAACCTCTGCTGGGTTTTCAGTGGCTTCTAACAAACAGAACTTAGAAACTAAGTTCCCTGTTACCCATTTGATTGTGGTGCTCTCATAAGGCAAACATGTCTCAGCAGTTGGGCAAGCCTCAGGTGACAAGAGGACTGCCAGTCACCTCTCCTTCAGATTATTTCACCTCTTCATGGAGCCCTGCTTGCCTCTGTCCTCTTTGTAGTTCAGTTGGGGAAGGGGCAGTGCTGTTCCTTCTATATTCCCCTGGGAGGCAGGCACCAGTTACCTCAGATACCAGCCCAGATTCATCCTCAATCAGCTCTGTGCTCTGCTGATGAGAGCTGAACAGGGAACACAATGGAGTCTAACTGGAGGCAAGCCCTGGAGAGAGGTCTGGCAGCTTCTGCTCCCTCTGTTTTGGAATGCAGAGTTCTTATCTGTTGTTCCCTGTACTGAGGGCTTAGCCAACATTACAAAGGTCAAAAAGACTCTTGCTTCCTCATGACTTGCTTTGCTAGGATGTTCCTGGTTTTTAACAGACAGAAAAACTAGCTTCACTCTCCTCCCTTCCAATATTCTCTATGAACTATTTTTTACCCTATGGGTAAAACGTCCTGTCTCCCCCACACCCACACTCTTCCATTCAACACAATTGCATTAATTTAGTGACATCACTTTGCCAGGCTCGTCACTTTGAGTGCTTCCTTCACAGAGTGTGAGCGTGTTCAGACTTTGTTTATACCAGGTGGAATGGTGGAAATTCCACACTCTGTCCTACGCTGATCTCTTTCCTCCCTCAGAAAGAGATGGAGGCTTCAGGTGAAGAGCAGGTGGGTGGTGTAAAGGCTTTTTGAGGGACTCTTCACAAAAGGTATCTCCCTGAGTAAAGAGGACTCATGTACTAACGTGTAAATGTTACTTTTATTTCTTCAGGTGAAGGGATGAGATGAGAGCCATACCAAAGCTTTGAGACTACAAGGCTTGGGATGAGCCCAGACCATTTCTTTGTCTGTTCTAAGGATCCCTAGGCCTAGGCCTGGAAGGTTCTAGCCTCTGTACAATCTAATTATCCAAGATGACTGATTCAATCTGGCTTCTCTAAGCTTCTGCCTTAATTGATCTGCTTGGCCTCATACTAACTTTGGCAACTTGTTCTAATAGTCTGGCTCCTTCTCATTCTTTGGCTTGTTCTGTTTTCACCGTGTCTAGCCTGTTTCTGTAAAACTGTCTTGGTAAAAATGCCACATATACAACCTGTCTTTCTGTTTCTTTCTCTCTCCTCTCTCCCCTTTCTCTCCCTCCCTCTCTCCCTCTCCTCTCTGTCTCCTGACACCCCCCTCCCACTGCTCTTAAGTAGCCTCTCTTTCCTGTCTGTCCTTGAGTGAATTGGGTGTATTTTATTTCTGTCTCATTCTGTCAAATCTTTCTCTGATTGGTCACTTTGTCTGCCCCTCAATGTCTCATTCTGTCAAATCTTTCTCTGATTGGTCACTTTGTCTGCCCCTCAATGTCTCATTCTGTCAAATCTTTCTCTGATTGGTCACTTTGTCTGCCCCTCAATTAAATGTCACTTTCAAATATGGTTGCTTCCTTCTACAAAGTAATCTTACCTTCATTATTAGGGATTAAGAGTATGTAATAAGGGAGTCTCTGAATACCAGCCAGATCATACTGTAATTCAGGGCATGACTACATTCTGTCTGGATCATGTCTTTGGATGTGATCCCTTGCCAGAGCAATCATATTGCTGGATTAAAATTCCTCTTCACTATCATGATGTGGGGAGCATAAAGGACATGGGCCAGGAGCCAGGGGCCAGGGACAAGTCATTGGAAGACACTGAGTGCATTGGTGGATCTCAGCTGGAAACTGTGCAGGACAGAGAACCCCTGGAGAGGCCAGTAGGGCTGAGATACATTCAGAAATCATTAACAAAAATTATTAATGTCATTCTTTTAATTATGTGTGTATGAGAGAGACAGAGAGAGAGGCAGTGAGACAGAGAGATGAAGAGGTGGAGAGACAGAGAGACGGAGAGAGGGAGAGAGCACATGAGCCCCGTGTGAACAAATGTGTACTCTGAAGGCTAGAGGTGTTGCAACCCTGGAGCTGGAGTTACAGGTGACTGTGAGTCACCTGATAAGGGTGCTGGGAGCCAACCTTGTGTTTCTGTGAGAACAATATGTCATCTTAACCAATGAGCCATCTCTAGCTTCTTGAAAGTTTTTAATAAGAGGGGCCTTGCAAGTAACAAAAGTAATTATAAACCAAAAATGACTTCAGAATTTAGAAAATACTTTAACTGAGATAACAGATCATACATATGGTGAAGTCCCTGAATATATATCCTAACAGATAACACAGATACACAGACACACACACACACACACACAGACACACACACACACACACACACACACACACACGTGTGTGTGTACCCCACAATATGTATACCTCAACAATTCCGAGTATTACTCACAGAGAATCTAGAGAAAATTTATAGACCTAAGTACTTATTTAGGAAAAACTATTAAAAATAGATGATATATGGCAAGAGATAACATTTTCCTTGAGAGTATCAAAGAAAGCAAGAGTTTTAGGTTAAAATAAACTTGACATAGTGTTGGCAAGATAACACAAAAAAGTCAAAACTACATTTTCAAGGAATTTTACAGTACTATAAATATATACAAAAACATAATACTGCTTTTATTGGCTACAAGTTAAGAATACATGGCATGTATTACTAGAAAAAGTGGTAGGAAAACTTTATCCAGAGGAACAGGAGCCAGGAAGGATCTTGGACCATCACGGAAGGGTATTGATGGCTAAATCTCCACATGCGCAGATGATGTATTCAGTTGAACACCCACGGTGAAGCGTGTCCTTTTAATGTCTTTTTAATGCACACCAAGTGAAGGGACTGCCAGGTCTCATGGCACATAATCAAAGGAAATAGATAGCATACACGCCTTGATGTTCCCAGTGCAGCTTCTCCAGCAGTGACAAATGACAGGGTCTCCAGTTTTCATCAGTGAACACTGGGTGAAGAGGTATGGCCGACATATATATATGTGTGTGTGTATATATGTATATATGTGTATATATACGTATATATACATGTATATACGTATATATATACATGTATATATACATATATACATGTATATATACACGTATACATATATGTGTGTATATATACGTATATATGTGCATATACGTATATATGTGTATATATACATATATATACATATATGTATACGTATATATATATATATATGTATATATGTGTATGTATATATATACACACACACGTATATATATGGTACAATGCTGTTCAGCCTTTCAAAGGATGACATTCTCCTACTATGTGAAGATGGGAATAAAAACATCACCAGGTTAACGGATGTATGTCAAACGATAGACCAATACCTCCTGTTTCCTCTTCTGTGTGCAATGTAAAACTGAAAATCATAGAAATGGAGCAGAACAGTTGTTCCCAGGGCCTCCATGGAAGAGAAACTGGAGAAGTGGGTCAAACAGTGTGGAATGTGGAATTCCACCTGGGTGGGAGGAAGAAGCTCAAGGGGCACGCTTTACAATAATATGGAGAATTAGATTATGAGTCTTCTCACCACAACCTGGTATGTGGAGTAACACGTGCTGGTCACCTTGACTCAGCCAGCCCGTAGTTGAGCTGTGTACAGTTTAAAACTGCATGTGTACCATACATTATGTAATTTCTATTTGTCAGTTAAAATGATGATGACAAAGAGAGGAGACCCCAGAGGTACAGATAATTTTTCAAGGACGGGATAATGATGTGCTTGAAAACGTACAGCTGCGGATTGCAGGAGTCTCTTCTCAAGGTTGAGAAACTGATTATCACACCAGTAGCTGTAGACCAAATACAAACACCACCCTCCCCACCCCCACCTCCAACAGGATGTTGCTATGCAGTCCTAGCTGGCCTAGAACTGTATGGGTATGTAGACAAGGCTGACCTAAAATGTGCCAGAGATCTGCCTGCCTCTGCCTCCCGAGTGCTGGGATTAAAATTTGCACCGCCAAGTGTAACTGGTCTTTGGCTAATTTGTGGGGTTTTTTTTTCTTCCACCCTTCTCTACCCTTCCTTCCTTTTCCCACCTTTTCAACCTTCTAACACTAGACAGGAGAGAAAAAAAAGGATAAAGGGGAAAGAGAGAGACATTATCACTGGACGATTTCCTGTTGATTCAGGGAGTCCAGTTCCCTGGGGCAAGTGTGATTTTTACCCTCAGGATATCTCATTTCTTCTTCTTTTGTTTCTTCTTTGTGCACAGCTGCTTAACAAACTGTAACCAACAGGAAACAGCCAACAACCACCACCTCCAACCCCAGCTCTTGGGGTCCTAGCATTTAAATACCCTCTGAAAAGTCCCTAGAGTTCAAGTTGTCACACAATTGCAGAAACTATTTGCAGTTGGCAAAATCACACCCCCTGCTAGATAGAGCACAAGGCAAATAAATCATAGCCAGCTGCTGTGGACAATCTGAAGCAGCCCCATATCCCACACCTGAGATTAAAATGAAAACATATTCCTATAGTATTATTTCTTTTCTTTTTTTTTTTTTTGAAACCAAAAATTTCACTACAACTAGGTCTGTCTAGATCAGACATGGCATGTGAATTTACACCCTGGAACTAATCCAGTGTTATAAGTCAAGTCTTTGAAAACTGATTAACAAGTGTGATACTTTGTGTGTGTGTGTGTGTGTGTGTGTGTGTGTGTGTGTGTGTGTATACATGACTACAAGTATGACTATGGGTGAATGTGTGTGCAGATGCACATGTATGTGCATGCATGTACAGGTTAGAGGTGATATCAGGTGCCTTCCTGCTGACGTCAGAGCCTGAGGAACTATAGCTAGCTTGCCCACCAGATGGCTTGCCCACAGAATTTGTGAGTGCTGGGATTACAGTCTGGCCTCCATGACCACTCAGTATTTACATGAGTGGGGTCTGAATTCAGTCCTCATGCTTTTGAGAAGAGAGCTTAATCCATTGAGCCATCTCCGCAGCCCAACTTGCCGTTCTTAGACCCATGAATCTCTTACTGTGTGTCAACACACAGCAGTGTTTCGTAGGCTCCTTTGTTAGCTAATGATTGG
This sequence comes from Arvicanthis niloticus, assembly GCF_011762505.2. NCBI lineage: Eukaryota > Metazoa > Chordata > Mammalia > Rodentia > Muridae > Arvicanthis > Arvicanthis niloticus. Next base: position 13,988,259 of record NC_133436.1, on the reverse strand, counting down.
CATAAAACTTGGATTTCTCAGTTTTCCTATTCTCTGGTGTAACACCCTCACCCTTAAGACTCTATACAACAAAAAGCAAAGCAATCAGGCATGCTGGCTGTGCACTTGGAAAGCTGAGGCAGGAGGATTGACAAGAGTATGGGTTGGCACTGTCTCAGAAACACCAAATAACAGTAACAGCAACAATAATGCCTAGTAGTATACGTTTAGGACAATATAAACACGGTAACAAAAACCCAATTACATTCTAGAGATTTACCTGCAATGGAACGAAGTATTGGGGCTATTTCCTTAAATATTATGAAAAGTTAAAATAGATTTGAATCTGTATCTTTTAAAATATCACTTCTTTGTTTTGTTTTTCTATTTTTTTAAAATTAATCATTCAACTCGTTTACATCTCAAATAATATCCCCCTTTCCAGTTACCCCCAACAACTCCCCCCTCCATCCTCCATCCGCCGTCTCCTCCCTCCCCTTTGACTGCTGTATGAGGGTGCTCCACCACCCACTCACCCTCTCCTGCCCCACTGCTCCAGCATCCCCCTACTCTGGGGCATCAAACTTCCACAGGAACAAGGGCCTCCTCTCCCATTGATGTCAGACAAGGCCATCCTCTGCTACGTGCGTATCTGGAGCCATGGATCCCTCCTTGTACACTCTTTGGCTGGTGGTCTAGTCCCTGGGAGCACTGTGTGGTCCAGCCGGTTGATGTTGTTCTTCCTATGGGAGTTATGATCCCCCTCCGTTCCTTCAGTCCTTCCACCAGCTCCCTGATGGGGTCCCTGAGTCTGATGGTTGGCTCCAAGCACCCATCTGCATTGGTCAGTTGTTGGCCAGACCTCCCAAGGAACAGCTACACCAGTTACACAGCACTGGCAACAGTGTCTGCAGACAGGATGGATCCCCAAGTGGGGCAGTATCCCCATGGCCCTTCCTTCAGCCTCTGCTTCTTTTCTTTGTTTTCAAATGTAGTGTGATTACATTATTTCCTCTTCTTTCCTCCCTCCAAATATTCTCATGCTGCCCCCTTTGTTCTCTTTCAAAATCATCACTTTTCTCATTACTTGTTTCATTCATGTATACATTTCAAAATATTATTTTTTATTAATTGGTTTTGCATATCTATTTCTCTATATATCACATATAGAATATACATATTCCTAAATATAATCTGTTCATCTCACATAATATTAGACATATACCTTCAGGGCTACCATTTGGTATTGGATAACCAACTGGGTGCTGTTCCCTGGAAAAGACTATTTCTTCCAGTATCAGCATTTCTCAGTTGCCTGTAGTTCTTTGAGTAAGGCTGAATAGCTTTTGCAATGTTGGATGATCGCTTTCACAGAAGAAATGTACATTGCAAAGCACCATGTTTGACTGTGGTTTTTAAATTGGAGAAAAATGAGAGCTTTCTCTGTGTCTCTGTCTCTGTCTGTCTGTCTGTCTGTCTCTTTCTCCGTTTCCTTCTCCCTCTCTCCCTCTGTCTCTCTGTCTCTCTCTGTCTCTCTCTGTCTCTGTCTCTCTGTATCTCTGTCTCTCTGTCTCTCTGTATGCATAAAGAAAGAAATATGACATTGACTATCCTTGGACAACTGAGGAGGTTTCAGCTTAAGGGCTTGCAGAGAACCATGCCTTTATTGCCCTCATTAGTCACTAGAGTGGCTTCTCTTCTCCTGTACACATAAAGAACAAGATTGCTAATTAACCTGTAAATCATTCCATAGCTCAGCTTCTTCAGAGTGGATAATCCCACTCCAATAGTCCCAAGGCAGCAAACATCCTGACTGTTTGTATATAAGTGTTCTTTCTTGCTCCAGCAATGGAGTAAAAATGTGCTAGTAACAAATTCTTGATTTTCCTACTTCTCTTGGTGAAGGTCTAGCCTGATGGAAGATGTATGAAAGATACTCTTGCCTTCTACTCAGTTGAACAGAAGGACTGACAATACCAGTCGGCACTGACTGATTTTACAGTGTTCTTTATATACGAGAAACACAATTGTATGTTAGCCTACTACTTTATTATTTAAAAATATAAATAATATATTTACGTTGTTTATATTTCTATGGCTGACTCTACAGCTGACAAAACCAGCTCCCCCTGAGGCGTTGACTCCAGGAAGAACCCTTACTTCTTAAATGTGTTTAGTAGATTTTTTTCTGCTTACTCATAACTGTTCATCTATTTATTGTTTCTCCAACAATATTTAACCTGGTGACAACATTCTTTATTCTAGCTACTATTTTATATGAATGCTTCACTTTTGTTCTTTTCTAATTAGCTCTTCTCTAGGGGTTCAGATTGGGCAATTCCCAGCCAAAGTGGTTTCTACAAGAATGTGTCAATTTCAGACAGAACTTTGCATTAGTCCTGGTGGGTATGGAATATATATGTCACATCTCCTTACAAGTTGAGTTCCTGGTTAGTATTCACTGGGAAATTCAAAACATCTTCCTAGTTTAGTTAGCTGGCATAACATTGCACAGATCTGGTTTTCTGCCTGGAACATCTAGTACCAAGCCGATCAGTCTTTCTCAAATTGAAATTCCAATCTCAGTGTGGTCTCCACAATATCCCTCTTATTTTTCTGCTGGCATTCCATGGCCCCTCCTTGTTCATACTGGGTCCAGGTTTTCCCCTTGTTTCTCTTCTCAGAATTTAGGGAACCCTGGTGCATTCACCTGCTGCTTAGATGGACGGTGATGCTTTTAGCCTGAAATCCAACTGGGCTGACCCCTAGGTTTTCAAATTCTCATTTTGCTTCCATCATCAGCCACAAAGACAACATTTTAAAAGTATTGACTTTGGTGACTCAACCCCGCTGTTGGAAGGGAAATGTCCTGGAAAGCTAGAGCGATTTCACAACACAGTAAAGGGAACACTTAGTCCCCAACACTGTTCCCAATGTCCCTTGTATCCTTTTTGGTCTACCATGCTCACACCAAGGCTCCTCATGCTTTGTTCCAAAGGGATTCTGTGTTCTTCTCCTGGGCGAGCCTCATATTCTCTGCCATGTCTTTTCTTGTTGCTTCACAAAAGCACAGATTCCTGACCTACAATAGCCTCCTCCAAAGAGTACACAGAACAGAAACCAGAACAAAACGGGGGCAAGACAGAGTCTTTTGTGGAGGTTAGAAGAGAAAATTGGAAGCAATTATTATAAATGAATTAAACAAAACAAAACAAGGTCTCATGTATCCCAGGCTGGCCTTCCACTTGCTATATAGCTAAGGATAGCCTTAAACTCCCAGGAGCGTCATGTTTCCAGCACCCAAGTGCTGGAATTACAGTTGTGCCACCAACTCACGTGGCTGAGTTCACACGTTTCAACTTGACACAGAGACAGATGAATATTTCTTTTTTTTTTCTTTTAAAATTTCTTTCCTAATAGTGATTGGCATGAATGCCTGTGGATTTGAGGCCACTAACAGAATCTGTGGTCACCCAAATCACCTACTGCTGCCGTTTGTTGATGCTACAGACATTATACTTTTATATACTAGAGCAAGACAACATTATAAATGTTGACAGTAGTTATAATAAGCACTTTAGAGCAGATGTGAAATCAGTGGATAATAAAGGATGGGCCTGGGGAATCTACAGAAGAAGTTCATTATTTTTCTGAAACACATAACATTTTTGGGAAAATGGATTTCTCGGGGATAAACTCCAATGATCAAAAGGAGTTGAAAAACAATAATGGGAAAATAATAGAAACCATTGGAATCTTTCTCAGTTCCTCACCACACTCAGCAATGGACAAGGAAGAACTTCATGGTGGGGAGGGTGATTTGGTGCCTAGCAACCAGGGAAAGGGATTCTGAAGGTGTCTGGTGAAGGGATCCAGGGCCAAGTCATGATTTTGTTTTAAAGCAGTTTTGAAGGTGGGCACTTCACTGTTTTTTTTTTTTTTTGTCCACCAGAAACCAATCAGTGGGTTCCCTTGAAGCAGAGGTAGAACCAAAGGGGTGTCCAGAGGAGTCCGTGAGAAGAGATGGGCATTTTGTAGACAAAGTTCCAGTAGCATGATTTATAAAGTACTTAAAAAGAAATTAACTAGGCACAATATAATGTGAGGCACAATAAATAAAGTACAAAAGAATACATGATAAATTAACAGAAAAAGGAACTGGAAGGTACATAAAATGTTAAAAAAAAAAATGAAAATGTAAGCACAACGAAGAATAGGCAGTCCTCTTCTTCTAAAGCATCTTTGCATGTGTGGAAATGGACTGAAGTTCATACCTCAAACAAATGAGGGTGATTGGCAGCATAAAGGTGGGGCCCAGAGCCCTAAAGCTAATGTTCTCACATGCAGGCAAATAAACACTGTGAGATACAGTGAGAAGGGACCATCAGCAAACCAGGAAAGACCTCACCAGAAATGAACCCTGGAGACACCTTGACCTTGAACTGTAGCCTGCAGATCTGTGAAAGAGAGAAAAATTCAGTCCCGACATGGTGCAGCCCTAAAGATTGAAAAATCACGGAGTGAGTGCACAGAGCTCAGACCATAGAAATCAAGATCAGAGTGTTGTGGGAATATTCCGGAGCCTCCCTCAGACTGTGGAAAAAGAGCTAAAGGACAAGTGGGGAAATTGAAGATTTGGGACTTAAGAGATTTTGAGTGTATCTTTTTTTTTACAGGAAAATGACACCAAAAATAGTATCTACACAACATTTGCAAACGTAAATTGCGATATTTAAATGACAAAAGTGCAAAGATTACTCATAGAGTGGCTCCTTGTGAGAAAACATATTTATGAGACCAACTACTTCCTTTAGTCTCACAATGTTGAGCAGGTCCAAGGTTAAACAAAGAATCTTCTAAACCTTGGTTCCCACTGTTTGTTGGATGTCTCAGGGCACCAGGGCAAGCACCCAGGGCATGGGTGGGGTTGTTTTACACTTTGAGGGAGACACAGGGACACTGGCACCTTGGATTTCGTTCTTCAAGGTAGTCCATAATTAGGATTTTAGAGAGTTTACTATTTCTTTTTATGATAGCATGTTGTTGTAAAACTGGATTCCCGGATTCCTGCAAGCAGACTGCCTTGCCTTTTCAGATAATAAATACAATAAGATTAATTTAAATTTTTTATTGGCATCTACTGAAATTTCTTTTTGCATGCTTTATTGAGAGAATAGCATGCTCTAAGAGGGTCTAAGATGGTAAGCTGCTTTTTATTATGTCAGAAATTTCCAAGACATTTTACTGATATTCTTAGCTTATTTAGGAAAACTTCTGGGAGTCATAAAAATGTGATTTTCAGTGCAGCTAAAGTATAATCTGAAATTGAACGAAAGAAGTAGGATATACATAGTTAGCTTCTTTTGACTTATTTTTATATTCAAAAGCAAAATGTGTGGTTAAAATGCAACAAAACTTGTTGCATTAGTGGTGAGTTCAATGACGGAAACTTATGTAATAAAATATTTTAAATGTCTAGGTAATAATTAATATTTTTCTTTTACTGCAAAGAGCTATTTAGAGTTAGCCTTTTAAGTAACACACTTTAATGACTTTATAAATATCAAAGTATAAGGGGTTAGGCATGTGTACTTGGCTTTATTTTTACAAACTCATTTATCAAATTATTTTGAGATATTTAGGTTGTATTGTATGAAACCAAAAACGGTACCATGAACAAAAACAGGAATCCTAAGATTTAAGATTAATGATACAAATGCCAAAGGTTAATGCCAAACATAGAAACGTAAAATATGAAGATGACAGTAAGATTGTGGGCTTGCTGAGGTCATGTTTGGAAGTAGGTACGAAAAGAATCCGAGTAGGAAGGTTGGATTCTTTCTTTAAGTCAACAGTTCTTAACTTGTGGGTTGCAAGTATCAGAAATCCTGCATATCAGATATTTAAATCACAATTCCTAACAGTAGCAAAATTACAGTTATAAAGTAGCAAGGAAATAATTTTATGGTTGGGGGTCACCACAACTTGAGAAACTATATTAAAGAGTTGGAACATTAAGACAGTTGAGAACTGCTGTTCTAAATTGAACAGCACAACCTTGCTAACATAAGTAGAAACTTTCTCCCCTTCAGAGTCCCCCCTCCCTGGAAGCCCCGTGATTTGGTTAAGAAAACTAGGGATTTAACTTGAGTGCACCCAGCCAGGTTCCCAAGCAAAACGCCTGGGTTTGGCTTCCTGTGTTAAAATACTTAGAGATGCTGTAGAGAGCAGTGGCTACACAGCATTTTGAATGGTGTCTAGTTATCAGTCCTGTTGATCTTAGACTTATAGAAAGGAAAAACAACAGACAAGAGAGAAGAGCTCCCACAGCCTAGTCAGCTGTGAATGGATGTTGGAAGAGAGCAAAGGACACTACGGCTCTTTCAGGGCAGGCGTGGGTGCATAAGCTCGGACCTGACATGACTCAGAAACAGGACCCTCGCAGCTTATTGTCATAAGAACAGTTGGCTTCAAGAACAGCTGCTAGTCACGAAGCCAAGGACAAAGAAAAAAAGAGCACTGTGTGTGTTTGTGTGTGTGTGTGTTCGAGTGCGCTATATGTGCTATATGGGCAGCACACAGGACCATACCTTGCAGGGAACCCATGGCTCAGTCTCTTCCGGCTGCTGTCCAGGTGGACATCCTGTGGTCCACATGCCATCTGAAGGCACATATAAATTAAAGCACAACTATTCTACTAATATGAACACAGTTATCTCTTTATGGTAAGTAGGTCTCACGATTATTTTAAGTAATCACATTGTGATAATTTCTTTGCATTTGTCATGATTAAAAGCTGAACATATGCTGGCCTAGCTGGATGTCTACATGTAGAAGGATGCAAATAGATAAAAGTCCAAGTAGATCAAAGACCTCAGTGTCAAACCAGATGCACTAAATCTAATAGAAGAGGAAGTAAGAGATAGCCTTGAATGCATTGATACAGGAGACAACTTCCTCAAAAGAATACTCATAGTTCAGACGCTAAGGTCAACAATGAATAAATGGGACCCAATGAAACCAAAAAGCTTCTGTAAGGCAAAGGACACTGTCAATAGGACAAAACGCCATCCTACAGATTGGAGAAGGATCTTTAACAACCCAACATCTGATAGAGGGATAATATCCAAAATATATAAAGAACTCAAGAAGTTAGACCCCAGCAATCCAAACAACCCCCCAAAAATGGGATACAGAACTGAACAGAGAATTGAATGGCCAAGATGCACTTTTAAAGAAATGTTCAAAGTTCTTAGTCATCAGGGTAATGTAAATCAAAATGACCTTGAGATTCCACCTTACACCAATCGGAATGGCTAAGATTAAAAACTAAAGTAACAGCACATGCTGGAGAGGATGTGGAACATGAGGAACACTCCTCCACTGCTGGTTGGAGTGGAAACTTGTACAACCACTCTGGCAATCAGTCTGGTGGTTTCTTAGAAAATGGGGAATAGTTCTACCTCAGGACCTAGCTATATCACTCCAGGGCATATACCCTGAAAATGCTCCAGCATCCCACAAGGACACTTGCTCCACTATGTTTATAGCAGCTTTATTTGTAATAGCCTAAAACTGGAAACAACCAAGATGTTCCTTAACTGAAGAATGGATAAAGAAAATGTGGTTCATTTACACAATGGAGTACCACTTGGGTATTAAAAACAAGAGCATCATGAAATTTACAGGCAAATAGATGGAACTAGAAAATATCCTGAGTGAGGTAACCAGACCCAAAATGACATGCATGGTACGTACCCTCTTGTAAGTGGAAATTAGCCATAAATACAGGATAATTATGCTATAATCAACAGACACAAAGAAGCCAAATAACAAGGAAGGCTGAAGGGCAGGGTGTTGTGGACGCTAAGGATGCTTTTTTTTTTTGTCTCTCTTTAAAAAAAAATTAGATATTTTATTTATTTACAATACAGATGTCATCTCCTTTCCCCATTTCTCCTCCCTAGAACCCCCATCTCATCCCCCCTCCTCCTTTATGCTTTTATACAATTTTAATTACATGCATGTGTTAAGGTCAGTTCTAGGTTGAGGCTCTAGCAAGACCATAGAAGCAAATAGTCAAGGAACGAGCAAGACAATAAACATAAATAGTCAAAGAACAAGCAAGGCATTAAACCCAATTACGTGAACACCCCCCCCCCCCATCACTGTTTCTAAAGGCTTCTCAGGATGACCAAAGTATCTGAGCCTACTTCCCTGTCCTAGCCCAAGGTCATTTTCATGTATGAAGCCTACTTCCTTGTTCTAGTCTAAAATTAGATTCCTGTCTGAAATGACTTTTGTGTTCTAGCCTAAGATTTAGATTTTTATATGAAATTACTTCTTTGTTCTAGCCTAATAATCAGATTTCTGCCTGAAGCCCATTTCCCTGTCCTTGGCCCATGTCAGATTCTTGCCAAGCAGCCCCAAAGGCTCTCCGCCTCTCCCCTTCTTTATTTCATTAACAAAACTGAGCCTGTCTTAGGTCGTTCTGACAAGAATGCCTTCCTGATCTCATGGAATATGCATCATCAAAAGCAATCTAACTCAGAAAAAAAAAAGACTTCAGGGGTGGATAGGAGAGAATTGGTGGGAGAAAGGATTGGGAAGGGAACCGGGCAGGAGGATCAGATCTGGGCTGGGAGAGAAGAGAAAGCAGCAGGGGTCATCTCTAGGAAGTGCCAGGGACTTGGGGCAGGGGGTGTGAGGGAGGGGAGGCCCCGGGGACTCTATAGAAGTGATTCTAGCTGAGACTAACAGTGAGGGATAGTCAGCCTAAAGTGGCTACCTTCTGTAGCCAGGCAGGACCCCCACCCCCACCCCCCCAGTGGAGGGATACCGACAGCAATTCACCCACAAAACATTCCAGCCGAATTATGTCCTGCCTGCAAGATTTGTAGGGACAAAGATGAAACAGAGACTGAAGGAATCACCAACTAAAGACTGGCCCAACATGAGACCCATCCCACAGGCAAGAACTAATCCCTGACACTGTTAATGACACTCTGTTATGCTTGCATACCTATCCTCTGAGAGGCTCCACCCAGCAGCTGGTAGAAACAGATGCAGACTCCCACAGCCAAACTTAGATGAAGCTCTAGGAGACTTATGGAAGAGCTGGGGAGGAGGGGTGGGTGTTGAAGAACTGAAGGGAAACGGAACTCCATAGGAAGACCAACCCATAGGAAGACCAACGGAGTCAACTAACCTTGACCCATGGGGGCTCCCAGAGACTGACACACCAACCAAAGAGACTTAGGCCTCCTGCACATATGTAGCAGATGTGCAGCTTGGTCTTCATGTGGGACCCCCAACAACTGGAATGGGAGCTGTCCCTGAATCTGTTGCCTAACTGTGAATCCTGTTCCCCTGAACTGGGCTGCTCTGTCTGACCTCAGTGAGAGAGGATGCACCTAGTCCTGCCGGTGACTTGATGTGCCAGTGTGGGGGGACATTTGAGGAGGGATCTCCCTTTTCAGGGGAAAAGGGGGAGGAGCTGTAAGGGAGGCTGTGAGGAGAATGTGTGTTGAGGTGCTGTGATCTGAACATAAAGTAAATAAATAAATAAATAAATAAAACTTTAAAAAAGGCTAATTGTGTAGTTCCACACAAAGAAACCTTCGTCTCCAGGCCAGGCTTACTATAGACTGATTCAAAAGAATGGGAAAGACTAGCTGGGCTCAAATTCATGGCAACCCTTCTGTTTGTGCCTTTCCAAGTCACCGTGCAAGCTTTTTGCTCACTTTCAAATTGAATTTAGAACATTTTTGAAATTCAATTTAAATTTAAACCGCACATGAAAGGAACTTGGATTGGGCTCACTTGCCTCGCACGCAGGAGGCCCTGGGTCCCATGCCCAGCACTGCCTGTGTATACATTAGCGCTTCCCCCAGTACACACAGGAAGAACTTCCTGAGCGCAGCGATGAGGATAGAGGAGGGTAAGATCTTATCTAGTTTACATGTGAATGAGAACCAATCACATCCATCAAATGTGGAGTAAAACCCAGCGATATTAACATAGTCCACAGTTCCGAAACTTATTAATGACCAGATTCTAGACAGAGCAGCTGCCTTTAAGCCACTCCCACTCTGCACCACCCTCCCTCTCAGATTAGGCTTGAGCCAATTTTACATTACGGAATATTTAAAATGCTCTAAAATATCTTCCAAAAGAAATTAACTTGCTTGCAACTTGTATATATCTCCCTTTGATTTTGACAGTAGAATGGTCCTAAGGAAACATTTTTGATAGACAAATGCTGGCTTTCTAGGGCTTTAATACGGTAGGTTTTCACTCATTGAACAGACTCCTTGAAGAGCCGGATTCTCTCATTTGACAGTACTGTAATTTAGGTCATCTCTCCTGATGTTTTCCCATGGCTTATAAAACATCACACAGGCACTTAATGATTCTATGGATAGACAAACCAAGCTCCTTTCTGTTTATTTTTATTTCAGTATTTTATTTTTTAGACTGATTTTCTGAGACTGTTATCTGTGAAATTTGCCTTGGTTTATGCAAACAAATGATTTTAAAATGGAACGAAGCAATTATAATCACTCCAAGCTCTTCATTGTGAGTGTGTGTGTGTGTTTGGGTGATGTTTATAACAAACCAAAATCGTGAAAGAATTCTCTGATAAATTAGATGTGATCTCTGCATTTGTTCACAACAACTACATTATTAGAACATTTTGTACACAATCTTAAAAATCCACAATCTTTAAAATCCTTTCCTCAGCGGCATGCGACATAAAATGAAGTAGTTTCAAAGCTTTTATTAAGATTTTTAGCTTCTTTCAACAATAAATTAACGTGTCTTTGTGCAATGCGAAACGAATTTATCTGCAAAGGAGAGATCTGTGCGCCTTGCTCGCTGAAGGGGTGTGAATTTGGCAGCTGCACTTCTCGGCAACAGCACCAGGAGGCGCTAATGTACCGCAGTTCGTTGTCGCTTTGCCAGCCCAGATGTACCCAGCCTGCTCTGAGCTCAGCATGCTCTGAACCTGCTGTACAACCCAGGGCATGACTCTGATGGGCAAACTGAAGCCGCAATCGACCTTAGATGACGTTTACGTAAGGGCATAATTTAGTTTCTTTGTGTATCTGGGAGGGAACTTCATGCGGTGAGGTGAAGGCTGCTTTACTTTCCGACTCATTCTTCGTGGCAATAATTAGTGGCTGAGGTCTGGAAGGGAGAAAGGAAACAACTCTTTGCATTTGCTTGAATTAATCACTGGCCATAAATAGTTTAATTCCGGCTATGGAGCAGGCATTCTTAAGAACTGGAGGAAGCAGACCAAGGGTGTGATGGAGAGGCATTTCTATTTCCTTAGAAAATGCTGAAAATATGTGACTATATGATCATAATCATTATAACATTTTATTTTAAGAAAAGGTAAATTGTCTTGAAGCAGGCCTCGTCTCAGAACACGAAACGCTGGTCACTGTTATGGTTTGGATCAAAAACTCTCAGTGGGAAGAAATAATCACTAGGCTTAAATTTCATCGTCGCATATCATCAGATGCGTCCAGTGAGGAAGACAACAAAAGCAAAGTGTATTTGTCCTGTAAAGAATGTGATGTAAATGTGCTCCACACAGCACAAGCAGTCAGTACGTGCACTTTTTGTTGTTTGTGACATTTACGGGGTCCTGTCCATCCCCAGGGGTATCATGGTGGAGCTAGGTAGCTGCTGAATATGGATGCTGGCGGCTCTGCCGGGGCTGAGGGAAAACACATTCTGCTCGTTGGGTTCTCTTGAACTCTGTAACCAAGCCACTTACCAATGGAAAGCATCTGATATCAATAGCAGAGATGGACTCATGAACAGTAGTTTGTATAGGGTGCTGAGAGCAGAGTATTGGCCCTCCCTCGCTCCCTCGCTCCCTCGCTCCCTCGCTCCCTCGATCCCTCCCTTGAGATTTCCTTCTATTCTTTCTCCTGCTTTTGCTTCTTCTTTGCTGAAACTATAAACATGTACCACAATGCCTAGTGTGACTCTTTAAAATAACCATACAAACAGAAGGTTCTCTAATAGCTTTCTTTGTGTCTATTTTTGACGCAGGAGCCAAACTCTATGTCCCTTCGACTTCCTAAACATATCCTGAAGCACTGAGTTATATTCCCACCCTGAAAATCTTTTTGAAGAGCAACAATTTTGACAAGAAAGTTTGACAAAATGCAATTGGCCATATGTTGTGGTTTATGTGTGAGATACCGGCACTTGGGAGTCTGAGGCAGGTAGATTCTGAATTCGAGGCTGCTTTAGGTGACACGGTGTGTTCCAAGCCAGTGTGGGCTGGATAGCATGGCTCTGTCTCAAAGACAATCAAAGCATATGGAGAAATGCATCACCGTGTTTTCTGCTCACTGGACAAATCAGATGGATTTGTGACATTGAACAGTGACCTATCATAAAGCTTTCAATAGAGATTTATATCTCAGAGATGAAGTATTTTAGGCTATTGTTGAAGAAGCATTTTATACTCATTACTACTAAGCCTACTGCTGATAAATTTACACATGCATGGGCTGGACCTAGCCTGCCTACACATTTGTAGCAGATGTACAGCTTCATCTTCACATGGGTCCCCTAACAACTGAAGCAGAGGCTGTCTCTGACTCTGTTGCCTGCCATTGAATTTCTTTCCCTAGTTGGACTGCCTGGTTGGGCCTCAGTGGGAGAGGATGCACTTAGTCCTGCTGAGACTTGATATCCTAGGTTGGGTGGTAACCAAAAGGACCTTTTTCTTCTCTGAGAAGAAGGGGAACGCTAATGGGGGGCAGGGATTTGTAAGGGTGGGACTGTGAGGAGAGGAGGGAGAGGAGAGAGGGGGGGCTTCAACTAGGATGTAAAGTGAATAAAAAATAAATTATCTAAGAAAAAAATTACAGTAAGATAAAATAAATTTAATCCCCCCAAAATGTACATACATTTATCACCAATGATCTAAAAGTTAGTTCATCAGATGGTGCCATCTCCCTCTGTGTTTACAGGAGACACAGTGCAAGGTAAGTGGGGTCAAGAAAATTGGTAAACAACACCCGCTTCTTTACATTTTGGAGGGAAGTTTACAGGCAGTGATGCGACTGACTTGTTATAGATTAAGATGATGGCATCGGTATTTGATAAAGAGGAGAGGTTGCAAGTCCATCCCCCAGATCTTCATCTTTAAGATGAGAACGTTACAAACCCACAACTCATTGGCAAAATTTAAAAAGATAATGTTCAATGAATCAACAAGACTTAAAATAATTTTTACCAAAAATATTAAACTGATGTTCAGGAGCAAGGTTTTTTGGGTTTTTTTGTTTTTTTTTTTTTTTTCATGAGAAGCATTTGGAAAACCCAGGATGACTAAGGAAAGTTTATACCATCAATTTGTGGTTCTTCTTGTGATTGCAAACAGAAAGCTGGACGCAATACTCTTTAGTGGATGACCTAAGTGAGCTCACTCTCAGTAGTGTGAATCAGCTCACCCTTTTAGGCTGTGAGGCAGTTGTTCTACGAGTGCAGTGATTACGGAGTTAACTTCTGAGGCAGTGACAGAGAGACACACAGACATACTCTCGAATTTTCTTATTGCTGTTTTGTGTAATAGCTTCATGATCTGAAATATCCAGGTAATTTATACCTCTCCCAGAATATGAATACATAAAGGTCATATGCTTATCTTGAATCTTTTATTCTAAAACAGCGGGGTTATTGACACATATTGAATCATTTGGTTCTCAGAGCCTGGATAAGGTTGTGAACTCTGAGAAACTCATGACATCAGAAAGCAAGAACTGCAGATGTGATCTGTGAAGACAGAAATGGAAAAGGGGTGAGTGAGTGTCAGGGTCTTGCGCTCAGGATCCTGATTTGAGAACGGGACATGCGCTAGGCGGATGGAACCGGATAGGCGCTAGGCAGATGGAAAGGTTCACGTGCTAGGCGGATGGAACGGGACACGCGCTAGGCAGATGAGGGTTGACTGCATAGAGAGAGGTGTGCTTGATGGAGTTCAGATGCGTGTGTGCTGTGACTCGGGAGGAACGCTTGAAAATCGGGAAAACTCTGAAATAAATACACACATTGCTGGAAGGTTCGCATGAAGCTCAAATGTCCCCTCATCCAAATCTCTTATAAGAACACATGAGGTTGCTAGCCCAAGCTACATTTGCAGTAGCTTGCCCACAGTCAAAATGTTGGAACTAAAAGTGACAAATAATTGAAATACTTTAAGACTTCTAACATCGTTGATGTTTCATGTCATCCTGATCATTGTCCTCCTCTTCCTCATCGACACCACCACCATCTTCATTCTCCTCTCCATCAACATCTTCACCATCAGTATCATCCATCATCAGCACTCTTACCATCACCTTCTGTTTCATTTTATACATCTGTAATGTTGCACTGGAGAACTTCCAAATGAGAATGTGCCCAAGCATCAGCGTCCATACTGTCAACAATGCCTATGAGTACTGGAGAAACACACAGTCTCCTCCCTTGCCACATACACATAGGGTTCTGAGTCTTTTTGACTTCTGACATGATCCTTACATAATTCATTTGCAAACTTAAGCTGCTTGGAAATCCCTTTATTTGGGGGGGGGGGGTTTATTCTATGAGAGTGTTTGGAATTTCCCTATTTTTGCCAAGAGTGTCTTAATCTTCGCTGGCTGGTTTTATGTCTCGACACAAGCCAGAGTCATAAGAGAGAAAGGAGCCTCAATTGAAAACCTCTCCATGAGCCCCAGCTGTAAGGCACTTTCTCAATCAGTGATCAGTGGAGGAGGGCCCAGCCTGTTGTGGGTGGGTTCCTCCCTGGGCTGGTGATCCCAGGTTCTATAAGAAAGCAGGCTGAACAAGTCATGGGGACCAAACCAGTAAGCAGCACCTCTTCATGGCCTTTGCATCCGCTCCTGCCTCCAGGTTCCTGCCCTGTTTGAGTTCCTGTCCTGACTTCCTTTGGTGAACAGCAATGTGGAAGTATAAGCTGAATAAAACCTTTGGTCTCCAGCTTGTTTTGTGGCCCTTTTCTATGAATATGTAATTTTAAAGTACATGGCTGTTTAGAGGTTGCAATTTCTCTTATATTAAACTTAGTTAAAACTCTTTAAGCATAAATTCATTACAGCATAAATTCACAGTAGATCCCAGTGGATATATTGGTTTTGTCTTTGAGGGATGTTTGTAGAACACTTGGAACTTGGGAACTAAAGTTGGTTTAATATAATTATCTGTGAATAGAGGCTAAGTACAAGACTAAACACCCTCAAAAGAAAACATACCGAAGATGAAACCCCAGCTTGTCTGAGAAGTGAATGCCAGTAACCTGAGGAAAGACTGCTGTAACACTGTTCCTGGCTATTGATATTAGGATAAACCTGTTAGCAGATAGAATCAACTTTCAGAGAGCTACCATAGGATTCAGTGTATGGAGAGAAACCTAAGAGAGTCGGCACAGAAGGGAGGGAGGTATCTCCTAGTCATGTGGATTGATGGAGCCTGATACACACAGTCAGGAAGGCCACGCAGTGAACAGTGTAATGACCGAACTGCCCCACGTTGGGCGGCCAAACTGTATCGGCCCGCTCTGTTCCGCAGGTCCGGGTCTAGAGAGAGAGAGTGTGGGGCAAGGGGAAGAGACTCAAAGAATGGAGACAAGACAGAGGTTCTGATCAAGTCTCAAGTCTCGTTTATTGTGGCTCTCTCTTCTTTATTGTCTCTCTCATTGTCTCCTGTATTCTCTGTATTCTCTATTGAAGGGAAATCTGAGGTATTTATACGCTTTTGCCACGTGCCTTGTAGGCTCGTGGATACCACGTGCCTTAGGTGTGGATATGACGTAAGCCTTACAGGTGTCTATAGTGTGGATAGCACATGCTCCGAGTGCCTTGCAGCCTTGGATACCACGTGCGCCTTACAGGCATGTATGGCGTGGATAGCACGTGGACAGCATGTGGATAGCACGTGAACCACATGTCTTGCAGGCATGGATACCACGTGCGCTTTGCAGCTGGGGACAGTAAACAACAAAACAAAATATGTGGGATATCAGAGTGTGCTTCAGCTGTTGTAGGCTCTTGAAAAACAAGTCTCATGTCAGGGTTTATGGCTTGAGATGGCTGCAAAGCTGATAGCAGTTTTCTGCTAAAGGTTGGCTCCCAACAGAACAGAATGCTCAAAGCATAACTTGTGGGATTGGAAATTCATACAAGTACTTGAACAAATGGACCAGCAATATCCAGTAAAGTTACTTCACATATCCTCTGACTTAGAATTCAAAACCCAGGACTGCAGCCTAGAAACTCTTGCACTGGGCACTGGGAGACTCATTCCCCTTGTGTAGAGAGGCATTTTTCATAGTAGTCAACTCTGGAGACAACAAGGTTTTCTTCAGCGGTAGAATACACCAAATTGTGGTTTAGTTTACATATAGGTGGCAGGGACAAAGGCAAGGAAGAGGATTGTAGCTGTGTGTCGCCACCCATGTTTTCACACACCACAGCCAAAGGAAAAAGCTCTCATTTCCAAAACCGCACATAGAATAATTCTTCAAGACTTTTATTAATAACCTATGCTATTATATTATTGTGTGTGATGCATGTGTATGGTGCTCATGTAACACAGTGTGCACCTGTCCTTTATGTGGATTCTGGGGCTCGAGCTCAGGTGGTCAGTGTACTGAGCCACCTCACCAGCACTATATGCAGAATACTTTTTATTAAGATGTGATGCACAATAGAGTATGGTAAGTACATATCTAAGTGAACAGAAAGGGGGAAATAGAATGAGGGAATGATAACACCATATGTTGCAGCTGGTTCTCTAAGCATTATGGGAATGTACTGTGGTGACAAATGAGAAATTGGACCTCTGAGGCCTCCATAGTACATTCAAGAATGGGTACCTAATCTTCACGTCAGCTACATGATTCTTCACATAACATTTTCTGGATAAACCACATGCCTTCTCTGTGTTACAGCCTTTTTTGTCTGGAAGCCACCTCACTGTTTAAAGATAGGGACGATGTGGAAGTGTGTGGTACGAGGAAGTAATACCAGGACAAATATTTAATACAAAACTCCGAGAAAAATAAAGTAGCACACACATGCGTCGCACCCAGACTTAGCAGTTGTGGCAGAAATCACACAAAAGAATCCTGAACGGCTCCTTTTTTTCTTGGTAAAACATGGCCAGTCTACTCCATAATTCAACCCCCAAGTAATTAGCATGACACCAACTCACTAGCATGGGGTACTAAGGATAGCAGCTGTTCTTGTTTCTCTCTCTCTCTCTCTCTCTCTCTCTCTCTCTCTCTCTCTCTTGTTCTTTCTTTCTAGATTTATTTATTTATTTATTTATTTTCCCCCTCCCTTCTCCTTCTTGCTCTGGCCCCCACACTGTAGCTGTCTTCAGACACCCACCCATATGAAGGCATCAGATCTCATTACGGATGGTTGTGAACCACCATGTGGTTGCCGGGATTTGAACTCATGATCTCCTAGAAGAGCAGTCGGTGCTCTTAACTGCTAAGTCCTCTCACCAGCCCTGGTGTTCTTGTTTCACGGATACTTCAGTGAGCACAGAAGAATTCTGGTTTACCATCTGCCTGTGTCTTCCTGTGTGTCATGTGTCATGTGTCATGGCCAGCTTCTCTGGCTTCTTTCAACCCTCAAAGCTCAAGACCTCTTGCGTAAGATGAAGCCCCGCAGGCAGGCAGTTAGCTGTCTGCACTTCATCCCCTCAGCCTTTGTCACCATCTCTGTGGCGCATGACGGCTGCTGTACAAGTGCTGAGGGACTCGTGAAACGTGTCAAGCGTGTTCATATTGGAACGACACTGCCCAGAGAAATGAGTGTGAGAATGGTGATTGTATCTACCCATGTCAGGTGGAGAATAAGCCAGGGGACAGACACAGACAGGGTTGGTTCCTAGGCAGTCTAGCTGTGTGCCCAGCAAACAGACCTCAGGAACATAATATAATGAAGATAAAGTCAGAGGGATGGGAGCAAGATAAAGTACATAAGATAAACACAAACATCGCAGAACAGTTGCACAGGTCTAAGAACCCAAAGATGGATGTATGCAAATGAAGCACACTGAGGAGAGAGGCTAAGGTTGGGAACTAATAGTAGATGCTTGGGGTAGGACGACGGACTCACAAAGCTAAAGCCATATGGGATAAACTGATGGGATTTTGTTGTTGTTGTTTTGTCTTCTGGGTCTTGAGTAGTTGCCTTATTCCCACCACCTCTCTAAATGAGTTATTAAAATAGCCAATATTAGAGCCTGGGTCTTCAAAATGAAATATGATCCCAATTTAAAATTAGCTTTTATCTTACACTTGGTACTGTGTAAATAGTAATGATTGCAGAGGGACTGCAAGAGAGAGAGAGAGAGAGAGGGGGGCTGGAGGCTGACTCAGCACTTAGCATGTGCTCAGCTCTTCAGAGGACCAGGGTTCGGATCCCAGCAGCCATGTCAGGTGGCTCACAGTCACATAAATAGGATCTGGTGCATCTGACTTCTGAGGGCGTCTGAACTCACATGCATCTTTCCAGCCTTACCCAGCACATATACATAATTAAAAAAAATAAAATTACAAGCTACAATTTTTACCCTTGAAGAATTAAGACAACTTTGGTATAAAAATAGAGTGAGAAGTAATTACTATATCTAATTCATGAAAATAACATGCTTTGGATGTCAACTGAGGGCGTGTTTGACATAAGCCACCTAACAGTCTTTGAATTCTTTATCTTATTAGTCTTACATTTTATGTGGGCTGTGGGGCTTTAAACAATACATTCAGCAAATGAGTAATGTTCAAGAGGTATTTTTGAACATAGTAGAAATTCTGAAAAATAAGTAAAATAATGTAAATTATGTGACCATGCTGAATGTAAAACTTTAGATTAGATGGTTATCACAAAATTCATTTAAAAAAAAATGTGCCTTTGAGCTAATACCTGAAGTGGAAGCATTTCATGTTACCCATGAGGGTCTCTAATGGGAAGAGAATCACAAGTTACAAGAGAGTTCCTAGGCACTGCTGGTGCAGAAATTTTTAAAGTAGACGGGGCATTGAGTTTGAGCATGTTTGAGAGGACGTTACACATCCAAGAGAGAACTTAATGTCATGCAGTGGGTCTACAAGTCTGGGTTTTCGCCTGGGTTTCAGGAGAGCTGCCTATGACAGTCTGGGAAGTCTGGGCACTTACACATCTTTTCAAGCTGTGCTGTGATGTCATGTCTCAAGTGGAGTGTTTGCAGCTGGAACGAAACCAGCAAACATTAAGAGTGTGTAGCACACCAACTATGCTCAGTGGCCAGCCCCAGACCCATGAGTATGAGGCGCACAAACTGGACTGGGTTGCTTATTAAAACTAAAATAAGACAACATAAAGGTGGGGCACGGAGACGTGGATCTGGAAGACGGATCTGGTTGGAGGAGAAGAGGTGAATATGATCAAAATAATTTATAAAATTCTCAAAGAATGAACTATTTATACAACTAATGTGGTATCCCAGGAACCCATGCTAAGAAAGTGTCAAGTGAAAACAAGATCATTTAAAAAACATTGGCATTAAAAATATGCTCAGAATTATAAAAACAGATGAATATAGGGGGCGAGAAATCAGAGGCACAATCAAATAGTCAAACTGGTATTTGTAGGTAAATATGAAGTAGCCATATAGTATATTAATTGTCTGGAAAATAAGATCCTTAGACAAGGAAAAGGCCATCGGGCTAAAATACTTAACAAGTAGAACTAGTGTGTAGGAGAAAAGGCAGGCATGACCTGGAGGTCAGCCTACTTGGCACACTGTGCTTCTAAAGAAGAAACATGGTACACCATGCCCCAGAAGTTGGAATACTGAATTCTTAAGTAGCCTGTGAATAGCCGGTAGCTGGTCTGCACTCTCCATCTCTCCATTAGTGTGCTTCTTCTGCATAGAGAACATGGTGTTATGAGTTTTCATTATCCAGTCCAAGGTAATGTGCTAACCGATCACAGTCCATAGGCTTTCACTGTGTGAGTGGTTGCTTACATGCAATAAAGCAGATGCTGTTCCCTGAAATCATCTCTGGGGTCGTTTATCTCTGTGCCCTTTACCAACCCACCCACAAAGCATTGCAGTCTTGGAGGGGACCCCTGTAGTCATGAGAGTGCTAGCCAAAGTAGAACCAGAAGGAATTCGTAGCCAAAAAGAATGAGTAACGCCAGTGACCTTGGAGACAGTCCCACTGGCTCAGCTGGTTTGTTGGAGTCTGGGAAAGGAAGGAAGAAGAGAAAGGAAAGACACCTAGATTGCTGATTCCTGCCTTAGGTAAAGGATGTAAAGGAAGGGTTCCAGGTGTGGGGAGAGACAGGAAAGAGGGCCAGAGGGCGAGGAGAATGAAATCTGCAGCTGCTGAAGGTGGGGGTTGGGTGGGGGAATCTATGGGAAGTACCATATTCCTGGGATAGGGAGGCTCCCAGGAGTCAATGCAGGTGACCTTAGCCCAGGTGCCTAACAGTGGGGGGAACACGGAACCTGAAGAGGGCACTTCTTTTAGCCAGGCAGGAGCCCCAGTGGAGGTAAAAGGACACCAACCCATCCACAAAACTTTCATCCCAAATTTATCATGTCTAAAAGAGATGCAGGAACAAAGATGGAGCAGAGTCCAAAGGAAGGAATGGCCAACCAATAAAAGGCCTCCTCTGAGAATGAGTTCTCTTTATCGATTGCTTCTTCCAGGAGCCTGGGGGATGTGCAGAACCCACTTCTAATCTCTTCATTTCCAAGTCCAGAAAGCTCGGCGTATCCTGGAGTGCGTAGTTCTGCACTCATTACTGTTATTAGCGTTTTGCAACCCATTAAAAAAAAATCTTCAGACCCAAAGAAACTAAACAAGAAGTAAGGCTCAAGCAAGGTTGTCTGAATCTCCCTTAGAAGGGGAAATAAAATAGATATAAGAGGCAGATGGAGGGAGGAAACAGAGGGAATAGGGATAGGGATGGGAATGGGGGGTTAGGATCAGGTGTGGGGAAGGACAGGAGAGATGTCTAGATGGCCATGGAAATGAATGGAAATCTGCAACTGATGGATGGGAGGAGGTAGGGGGCATCTCCAGGATGAGACAGAGACCTTGGACAAGGGAGGCTCTCAAGAATCAATGAGGGTGACCTTAGCTGTGTCTCACCGAAGAGGCCACCTCCTGTAGCCAAGCAGGAATCCCAGTGGAGAGACAGAGACATCAACCCATCCATAAAACTTTCAACTCCAAGTTTATACTGTCTACAATAAATGCAGGCACAAGGGATTGAGCAGAGACTGAGGAAATGGCCAACCAATAACCAGCCCAATTTGAGACCCACCTCATGGGCAAACACCAATCCCTGACACTATTAATGATACTCTGTTATGGTCTTAGACAGGAGCATTTTGTCCTCTGAGAGGCTCTACCCAGCAGCTGACTCAGACAGATGTAGACACCCACAGCCAAACAGTGGATGGAGCTTGGGGACTCTTATGGAAGAATAGGAGGAAGGATTGTGAGCCCTGAAGGAGACCAGAACTCCACAGGAAGACCAACAGAATCAACTAACCTGGACTCTTGGGTCTCTCAGAGTCTGAACCATCAACCAAAGAACATACACAAGGCTGGACCTAGGCCTCCCCGCACATGTGTAGCAGATGTGCAGTTTGGTCTTCTTCATGTGGGTCCTGAAAAACTGGAGTGGGGACTCTCCCAAAAGCTATTACACGAACTTGAGGTATGTTCTACTAGCTGGGCTGCCTTGTCTGGCCTCAGTGGGAGAGGAAGCACCTAGCTCCAAAGAGATTTGATGTGCCAGAGTCAAAGGATGCTCAGAGGAGAGAAGCAGATGGGAGACAGGAGAAGGATTGTGACAGGGGGTACCTGGGAGGAGAGCAGTGAGCAGGATGTAAAGTGAATAAGTAAAAAAAGTAAAATAAAATAACAAATGAACAAACAAAAAACAAAGATAAATATATGCCCAATTTGATGCCGCTTAGTCTAAAATGAGGAAAAACATGAAACAAGCAATATTCTTTAAATAAGAAAAGTCTTAGTAAAATTTAAAATAACTTTGGTAAACCCTGACCCAGTCTTTCGCTTGGGTGAGAAATACCGTCATGTTAAGCAAACTTGTGGGGTTCCTTGGATTCTGTTATGACTATTGTATGCTTTGTGATCATTGGGTAATAGATCAAATTACAGAAATCCAGTTAAAAGGCGGATTCTCATCTTGTAGGCTTCATGTAAACAACTGTGTTTACTAAAAGATGGTGTGAATGGATCATTTGTCATGAGTACAATGCTGCTGACTTAGTTTTATAAACTAAACTGATACGTAATTTTTCATTTCACCACAAGCTGGAGACCTTCTGGAGAATCTTGCTTTTGCCTTGAGATGTTTGCCTCCAGACAAATTCTTTGCTTGGAAGAACTTTTCCTCATTTGTCTTTCCGTAGGATCAGATACCGCCTGGTCCTCAATTTCATGTTTCAGTGATGTATCTCACTGCTTTTCTTCCTGACTTCTGTAATCTTGTTTTCTTCTTATCTTGAATGGTTATACAACTTGGACTTTGAGCCCCGGAACTTGGACGTTACTGCGAGCTGTGACCTACTCTTGTGTTTCTTGAGTTTAAGAGTTACAGAGACCTGCAGGAGGCCAGAGGCCATGGTGAATTGCAGGCTCCGGGGCCCCCTCAGTGCACGGACTCTTCTGTGGGATTCTGTACAACCCTTTCTCCCTAAACACCCAGTTGTCACACCTCCCCACTCAGAATGTCACAGCTCTGGTGCTTTAATGTCACCAAGAACACATCCCCTCACATAAGAGTAATTTCAGAGTATGGTGCACAAACCAAGTTCGTTTGTATTTCCTAGGAATTACAAAGGTCAAGAGCATATGTAGTTATGTTTTCTGACTGACAAATTATTTCCCTAAAAAAGGCAGGTGAGATTCCATGTCATAAATAGAAATGAATTTGGAGAATGGGAGAGTCAAATGAATGGAGTCAACTCATATAAATCTTAGAATTTTGTGGTCAGGAATGACTGACATCATCTCCCATAGTAAGACCTGCCAACTGGGCCAGGTTGCTCCTGGTTCTCTGGGCCAAAACTATCTCTCTCCTGGACCAACAGAAGACTATGGTTGGTTTTGGCTTTCATTATATTTACTTTTATATTATTTTTTGGACAGAGAAAAAGCTTGTGTCTGGATGGCTCCTTCATTCATTTAGACAACAGTAAGTTTTCTGTGACTCCGAGGTGTTGTTTCTGAGGTGAATAAAATACTTCATAATTCAATGATTTTTTTTTTTTACTGGTAAACTTTCTAGTGTATACAAGGCCTTATATCGATTTTGTCAATGCTATCTTTCTTCATGGACTGTTAGTTAGTACTTGTGTGTAGGGACAAGTTGATCTCTGTTATACTTCAGATGGTTTACGGACTTCAGTTGAAGGGTGATGTAGTTATGCTTGGTTAATGAAAATATTAGGTGAGACATTTTATTTTGATTGGGTGTGCTCTCTGTGCATAGGCCCATCCCCAGTCATGTCCACTATTGAGTTTTGAACTCTTTAAAATTCTGCAAAGTTTCCTTCTCACTGGTCTTGGTCATACATATGTGTAGTTTACTGTGTATGTAGCTTCCTGGCTCTCCTGCTTTTGCATGTCTAGAGTAAGACAGTACTTTATATCTCTAAGATACATTTCATCTTCTGCCACTTGAGGAATGATGCATCTTTCATTTCCCACCTTTGGTGACTATATTCTGTGTTATTTCTGATGGAGAGATGGGTTATTTCATTTTGTTGCTTGTTAAAAGATTTATTTTTAATTACAAATTTATTTTAAAAATTTTATACAATGTAGTTTTTCCCTTTCCCAACTCCTTGAAGATTCTTCCCAACCTCCTCCCTGCTGATCCAACTATGTTTTCATTTTCTCTCTCTCTCTCTCTCTCTCTCTCTCTCTCTCTCTCTCTCTCTCTCTCTTTCTCTCTCTCTCTCTCAACAAAACCCAAAGACATAACAAACAAATAAGAAACCACTAAGGCAAAAATGCTAAAGCAAAATGAAGAGAACTAAAAAGTTCCCCCTCCCACCCCAAGAAGTCCCAAACACCCGTGGAGTTTGTTTTGTGTTGGCCATAGTGTGTGTCTGTGTGGTTATGTGTACATGAACACAAGTGTTCACAGAGGCCAGGAGCGATATTCTGTTCTCAGGAGCTGGAGTCCCAGGCTATTGTGAGTTGTTTGATATGGGTGCTGGGGACCTATCTGGGATCTTCTGTGAGAGTAGCAATCGCTCTTAACCACTGAGTAATCTTTCCAGCCCCAAGAAGGGTATTTTTTTAAGAAAAGGAAAACTGAAAACAGCATAGGAAATACTTGTAATATTTGATTCCTTTTTTTGTTGCTCAAGTAGTTAGATATTAAACTATAAGTGTCTGTGAACATGATTGATACATTTAGCTCTATTTATATGTGTTATGACTGTGAAGGTTGGTGAGATTTGCAAGTCAATAGACATCTCCTTGTGACCAGTGTATACTACCTACCTCAATGAAGACCTTGCAATGGAGTTCAGTATAAAGAGTTAGAATCTCAGAGCAGTATATAAAAAAATACAAAGCAAACCCCTGTGGTTTTCTCTCTTCTATCGATGCCTTTAAGAAGGCCACTGTTAGTAGCTTCTTGTGATTCTAGAAAACTTTACTATTTTGAACCTTACCTTTAGTAACATAATTGGTAGTCTTTTTAATCTTAGGACTGGTTTTCCTGTGGTATTTTAGAGGTGCTTGAATTGATTTCAGTTTTCCAGTGGTTTTCTTTAGGGCTTTATTGAATGCATAGAATGTCACAAGGTAGTTTCACCAGAAAACACACAGACGTTCTTAAAGCTGAATAGAAAGTCAGTGCTGCTGGCTAGTGACTTAAGGAGGAACTTGCCCAAATTATGCAGCCATAAGCCTCCCTGGTATTTGCCTTTTATGCACAAAACTTACAATCTGATTGACACACTTCAGTTAGCAAGAACAATAAGGAAGAAACAAAGCTACAGAAGCCAGAAAGGAAGCTTTGGGCATTTAGTGACTTTCCTGGAGCTATGGACTAGGTCTTGGATGGATTATTCCTTTGTCCCTATTTTCCCAGGTGCTGAGGCCTACATGCTAGTGTCTTAGGTCAGAACGGTTTCTGGTATCAGTTGTGCTAAGGTCTCAGTGCCTGTTACAATAACTTCTATATTTCCTATACTTACTGTAGATAGGCTGTATTGCCTCCCTTCTGAGGAAAACGAGATTACTCAGTTTCTTATTAATTTTCCACATACATAGCTCCCACTATGGTTTATCCTTTATGTCATTTCATTTACGACTCTGCATAATCCCTCCCTGTATATTTCTCAACTAATTTTAATCCTTCCTACGAGCAAAAATATGGCCATAAAGAAATAAACAGAAATACAAAAAAATGTTGTTTCAGACATTTGTTTTAATTTTACTCATTTTAAAATTTAATTATTTTATTTTTTATGTTTTCTAGATTGATATTACTGTGCTGTTCTGTGTTCAACACTTCTTTCTGCAGAACGCCTTAACAATAAAAGTGTAATGTGTTCCTGGCTCGATCCTATCTCAGATTTTAAGCATTTGAATCATGCTCATGATGAACATTTCTTTAAGATTTAGATGCTTCAAAACAAAGAACTGTGTTCAGACTGTGTACCCTATCATGGCCGTGATGCAGCGCCATTTCTAAAGATGGCAGACACATAAATCTCCAGTGCTCCTGAAGATGCAGTGTCCCTCCATGCCTTGATGACTCACTGGAAAGCAGATGTTTCTGTCATGAATCTTTCTGAGGGTCTGCCTGTAGCTGTGATGTGTGGTTCTGTTCCCTATCAGGGTCAGGGAGAAGCATGCATTAAGTCTACTTGGTACTGATGGTATGACAGTGTTCTGGGAATGGACTTAAACGTGCCTTCAAGAGCTGGCAATTAGATTTAAAGAAAAAAAAAAAAAACCTGAAGAAAAAAAAAATCAAATGCCATGTAAGAATGTCCAGACCAAGTTCCCAAAAGCTTGTTTATTTTGATGTCAATATTATTCCCCACTCCATGCTAATTTAACCACTAGTGTCTGTTTATATCACACATTTGAGATCTCTCTGTTAACAAGCGCTTAGAGAAACCTGGAATTTGGGACTTTAAGCACCTTCAGCCCCATGCATATGTTAAATAAATGAATAACTGGGCTGACATTACCTATACCCCTCTCCTCCCACGGTAATCAATGCCATTACCCAGTTAAGCAAGGATATTTCACTTGTGCAGCTCAAGTTATGAAAATGCTAAATAATATTAAGAGGTCTTTTATTTCTGCATCTTACTTTTCTCTTTTGACTTTTGTTTGTTTGTTAGCTCTAGCTGTTCTGGAAATTACTATGTTGATCAGGCTGGCCTTGTACTTGAACTCAAGAGATCTGCATGCCTCGATCTGATCTCTGCCTCCTGAGTGCCGAGGTTAAAGATGTATGTCACCACAACCAGCTCTCGGGTGTGCTTTTCTTAAATTAACATGTAAAAAGTTAGACAGCAAACTAAACTAAAGAATAATGGGTAATATCTTGTCTGTTATCAGAAAGGTAAATAAGTTAGATTTCTGTAATGGTGTTAAATCTTCAATTCCCATGCAGAAATATATTTGTCAACATTTTCTGTAAGAAAACATCCCGTTTCTTCTCTCAGCATTTCTGATTATTTCACTTGAATTTTTGAAACACAATACTACAAGTGGATCATTTATAGGAAAAAAATTAATATTTTAGCTTTAGAGAGCTGGGAAGCCCAAGATGAAGACATTGACGTTTGGTTTGATGAGTTAGTCAGCTTTTCTTTAACAAACACACCCAGGGTTGTCAAATTACTAAGAGAAAAACTGATTTTAGTTCACATGTTTACAAGTGTCCGTTCACAATTAACAGCTACACTGACTTTCTTCAGTTTCTTGTGGCTCACCAGAGCAGAGACATGCAATGGAACAAACCCTCCCTTCCTGCAGGGAAGAGACAAAGCAAGGTAGCAAGGCTCCCATAGTCTTTGTCAAGGACACATCACCAATGGTTTCGGCCATTCTACCATGCCCCATCTTCTAAATCTTCCATGGCTCCTTAGTGTGCCAGAATGACAGCTAAGCCCTTTGGAGGTATTACAGATATGAACTATAGACAGGAAGTGGGCTTCCTGATGCATCTTCTCATGATAGAAGTCAGAAGGGCAAGCTTGAAGGCAGAAACTTCTTGTAGAAGGACCTGTTGAAGTAAGTATTTAAAACAACGGCATTCAATCTGGCTTTTCCTAATCAGCTGCCATATTCCTGAGTAGCCTCAGTCTGCGGTCACTAGTGGCAGTGGCTTATCGCTGCTGCTCAGTTTATGCCGTCTGCTTCGGTGACCAAAGACACTGGCCTTGCCACCCACGAGACAACTGCATGGGAGATGGCTCTGCCAATCTTCCATGTTGTCTCCACAAAGCTGGGCTGTGCCCAGACCATCCCGCCATCTACACGGCCCGGTAGAAATGAGACTCTGAAGTTTAAATATTAATCAAAGGCTTTATATGTCTGGTTATACTCACTGACAAGATGCCCACACAATCAGAGGTATAACCCAATACCCAACCTAGATACACCAACTACATTTGACTGCTAGAGACATGTGCGCATCCACTTCCATGTTCCCCTCTCTCTGGGATTCTTTCCCCTAGCTTCTCCTCTTCCTTCTCCTCTTCCTCTCCTTACTCCTCCCACCTTAGCTCCTCCCAACTTTCGGGAAAAATATCCCCGCTACAAGGACCTGGCTAACAAAGGAGAGGGAGCAGCCCTAAGACCCAGAATCCTCTCAAGGACCTGAGATCAGAAGGGGTCAGCTCAGACCACATAGCTTCGCCTTCTGAGTTCTCGCGCCTGTTGTACTTACAGGGGTTCAGGTATTTTTGGATACTTGCTTATGCATAAGTCAAGGACCAATTTTCTAATTCTGTATTTTCCTTTCTGATTGCCTTTTAAGACGTCCCCCCACTAATGTGCCAGCTCTCTAATTACTTGAATTAAGTTTCTGAGACATCTCCTTGCCAACATTCAAAGCAATTACTTCACTTCACACTTTGCTCTGAAGACAGCTTCATAAAGAGAGGTTTCTTACCATAATCCGCAGTAAATTTCAAAATAAACAATTATATTTGATTTTTATCTTGTTTTCTTTTGTACCATAACCAATCAAAGTCTCTCACTGTTGACCTAGTTGATTTCTTGACCCTTTAATGAAAAAAAAGTAAATTTTAACTTTCTTTAACTTTGGAAGCCTTTCCACACTTAATGTTTTATTTAAAAAATCTTTCTGTGAACATTCTTCCTAAATATATTAAAACAAATAACTCTTTTTTTTCCCCTTTAGAAACATTGAAATTGATAGTTTTCTGTTAAGGTTTTGTCTTTTGCATATGTGTGCATGTGCTTGGTGTGTACATGTGTGTGGTGTGTGCATATGTGTGTGGTGTGTGCATATGTGTGTGTTGTGTGCATGTGTGTGTTGTGTGCATGTTTGTGTTGTGTGCATGTATGTGGTGTGTGCATGTGTGTGGTATGTGCATGTATGTGGTGTGTGCATGTATGTGGTGTGTGCATGTATGTGGTGTGTGCATGTGTGTGGTATGTGCATGTGTGTGTTGTGTGCATGTGTGTGTTGTGTGCATGTGTGTGGTGTGTGCATGTGTGTGGTGTGTGCATGTATGTGGTGTGTGCATGTGTGTGGTATGTGCATGTGTGTGGTATGTGCATGTGTGTGGTGTGTGCATGTGTGTGTTGTGTGCATGTTTGTGTTGTGTGCATGTATGTGCTGTGTGCATGTGTGTGGTGTGTGCATGTGTGTGGTGTGTGCATGTGTGTGGTGTGTGCATGTGTGTGGTGTGTGCATGTGTATGGTATGTGCATGTGTGTGGTGTGTGCATGTGTATGGTGTGTGCACGTGTGTGGTATGTGCATGTGTGTGGTGTGTGCATGTGTGTGTTGTATGTGTATGTGTGTGGTGTGTGCATGTGTGTGGTGTATGTGTATGTGTGTGGTATGTGCATGTGTGTGGTGTGTGCATGTGTGTGGTATGTGCATATGTGTGTGGTATGTGCATGTGTGTGGTGTGTGCATGTGTGTGGTATGTGCATATGTGTGTGGTATGTGCATGTGTGTGGTGTGTGCATGTGTGTGGTGTGTGCATGTGTATGGTGTGTGCATGTGTGTGGTATGTGCATGTGTGTGGTGTGTGCATATGTGTGTTGTATGTGTATGTGTGTGGTGTGTGCATGTGTATGGTATGTGCATGTGTGTGGTGTGTGCATGTGTGTGGTGTGTGCATGTGTGTGGTGTGTGCATGTGTGTGGTGTGTGCATGTGTGTGGTGTGTGCATATGTGTGTTGTATGTGTATGTGTGTGGTATGTGTATGTGTGTGGTGTGTGCATGTGTGAGGCAAGTCAGCCTACTTCAGAGATATCCTAACCTTGTCCTGAACATGAGGGTTTCAGGCAGGTGTCAGGAATATATTTGGATGCTGAAGATCTGAATTCTGCTTTTCAAATTAACGTCACAACTGCTTTTCCCACTGAGCCATCTATCTCCCTGGCCGGCATGCTGAGTTTTGATTGAGTTCATAATAAGCTTTCTTTCCCGTATGCTTAAATCTCATATTCTTATTCTCAAGAAGTAGTTACGTGATTTGTTGGGCTACGATCTTGGTGTGAAGCTGTGTCTCTGTCTGTTCAATTGTTAATGCTGTACTGGCAGAGAGAGTTAAATACTACCTGGATCTTGGCACTGGTCTCATATTTTATAAATATTTGTTCCCTCCTCCACTCCCTAAGGTAATCTATGATTGTATCTGATTGGCTTTAATACAGATCTGACAGATAATAGCTGGGCAGGAAATGGAAGGTTGATCTTCTGGGCAGAGAAAGACACAATAATTGAGAAGCAGGAGACTCCCCAGTGGACTTGGAGGTGGATAGATGGACCACAGTGGAGCAGAGAGGGAGACCTGGCCACTTGGTGGGATATAGGCCAGGATTAGTAGAGATGGAGTAGTTGGAAGACTGCCCAGCTAAGGACTAAGATTTTAAAGTATTAATAAGCCTCTGTGTCATTATTAATATCACTGGGGAGTCCGAGAAATTCCCCTATAGGAGTTTGTTTCATATCCCTATACAGACAGTTACTGGAGGCTTGTGCTGTGTTGGGGCTTCCTCCTTTATCCAGGCAGTGGTTACTAGCTTTTTGACACGCAGGTATTTCAGCAAACACACCCTAGAGCCATGCAGGATGCTTCAGACCAGACACAGAGGAAGACGCACAGCTGCTAAGTAAGCACTTACCAAGAGCAGACAGCATGCGGTTGAGTTTGACACTTTCTCTAATCGAATCATCACTGGGACTCATGCTATGGTAAACTTATGTGCCTCTTATCATAAAGGAGATGGAATAAGACAGACTGAGGAACACGACTTGGTCAACAGTAAAGAGAAGCAGGGGTTTAAACTCAGTCTGGTGGCCCCTGGGATCCCCCTGAAGCTATGTTCTTGGACAATCCAGGGCATGTGAGTGCAAGGGGTTAACTCTAATCTGTCACCTTCTCCGTTTCCTGCTCAGGGCTGGTAGCTGGCTTTCTGACTTTCTTCTGCTACAATTGGTGTTTCTTTATGGATTGTAGCAGTATTCTCCTCTGGGGAAGACTATTTCTCTGCGCTCAGCACTCCTTAGTCGCGTATGGTTCTTTAACAAGTGTTCAGCTCTGAAAATGACTACCCACAAGCAATATTATACAAATGGAGATGACTGTATTTAGGAACATATCTATTATATTATGTACATGTTACATTTATATTGTTGTGCCGTGAAACATTCCTGAAGCCCCAAAAGGACCAGCAAGGAGCCGATTCTGATGCAATTGCATTAGGGTCTCTATTCAAGTTCGAGCTTGTGCTCCCCGCCAACCCTGACATAGAAGGAAGGTGGAGTCCTGCGCCTAGTTTTAGACAAGCATTTATAGAGGCAAAAAAGGGCTATCTAGCCTGGTACACATCTGATTGGGGGGCATTATGGCCTTTAGTATAATTGGCTTATGTTGAGAGCCAAACCATAAACTTAACTTCTGTTTTCCTCCTGACTGGTGGTTGTTAGGAAGTGAAGTGGCAGGGGCAGGCTTGTAACCAGGGGGTGCAGATTTGTTGGGGGAATAACCTGGAAACTGGTGTTAGACACAGGTCTTGTTGGGGGGGGTACCCTGGAAACTGGTGCTAAACACAGGTCTTGTTGGGGGTAGCCTGGAAACTGGTGCTAAACACAGGTCTTGTTGGGGGTAGCCTGGAAACTTGGTGCTAGGTACCGGCCTGTTAGTTTACTTGAGTTCAACCTCAGTTCAGGATCTCGAAGATGGAGTCTGAACCCAAACTGTGGTCTCTCAATAGTATATACTTCCCATCATGGTGACCATCAGGTGAAGAGTTTTCTTTTGCTACTCTTGCAGTAGTGTTTCTGCCACTAAATCTTAGAATGGTGACACCAAGTGACTATGGACTGAGATCATAAAACCATATGTGAAAATTAACCTCTCCACCTGATAATCTGATTATCTCCTGTGCCACCAGCACGGCTTCTCAGCAATGGTGACAGGTGGAAGGTTCAGATGAATTTCTTCTGCGTAGGAACCATGTGAGGCAGCAGGCTAGAGAAATGTAGTCACTTGATACACTAAACCAACAGATCTACAAAACGTACTATTTTCTAAGCAAACATCAGGAAATCCATTGTTTTAAAATTGTTATTTTATTTATTCGTATCATTTATATACATATACAGAATCGCAAGATTCTTTGTTTTCTCACTGAAGGCTGAGTTGGTCACTATACTTCATTAGACAAGCTTAAAGTAATTGATTTTTACCTATTGTTGTGTAGGTAAGTCTAGTTAGAATGTTGTTACATTGTTATTTAATGCCATTACTTTTATGGTCTGTTCAATATGTCTAGAAATTCGATTTTTATTTCATGAATCCTGTCACGTTCTGCTGACGGCCTTTGATTATCTGTCCATGCACATAGCAACACATAGTAAATCTCACGAGCCTTTACACATCTGCTTATGTCCAACATAAACCAAATCCTGCAGGAACCATTCTTATGTTTATAAAAGCTGTGAAACTGGGAAGGTGCAAAGAGGAGAGAAACTCTTTTTCTTTCCACAGGCGACTAGCCAGATGGCTGATGAGGTTGTTTGTCCAGCTGTGTATCATAAAACACCTACAAGGTGAGTCTCATATCCTATAAAACACGTAATGAGTCTTATTGTAGTCACCTGCCTTTGGAGTCGTCTTTGTAAAGCCAAGCTGTGTAAGAAGAGCCATGATAGATTTTTCTCCTTTCTTCTTGCCTCTTTCAAACCCATAAATAAGCATGCTGTTATTGATCTGTGTTCTGAGCAGCTGGGACCAACGCCTTTGATTTATAAACCTTTGCAGCAGTTTCAGGTCCCTGGATTCATCCCTGCACCCCCACTCCCTTGGTTTTCTTAACCTGCTGCCCACCTCCACTTAGCAGAGGGGTCCCTTTAACAGCCTCGAGGCTCATTTAAAAAAATGAAAATGAAACAAAATACACGGAGCAGTGACATGTGTTCTAGAGTAAGCTCGTGGCTTATTATAATGTTTCCTCACACCCGACTCCAAGGTCATTTACTGTTATTTGTCAGTGTGTTTCGTCTGGCTACTCTGCTTGCCGCACAGAGATAAAATAACCCCTTGCCCTGTAAATGCTATCTTTTACTTCAGGAAAGGCCGTGCTTTCATTATTTTGTTTCACCATCATATCACTTGGACCTTTGAGAATCGCGAACTCCAGAAGTTTAGAGTGTCTCAGAGCCAGTGCTAGAGAATCCATTCATTGAGTGAGGGGGCCCAAGGGTGAGACTTCACCCCTACATCTCTCCCAGCTGAGATGGGAATCCCGCATCTCCCAGAGCTCTGCTTTTCATGTGGCTCAGTCCCCTCAGAATTTACAGCTCAGTGAACTAGAATATATGTCTGTCTTCCAAACATTTGAAAAACAGCGCTGTAATGTTTGATTTTAGTTTCTTTGCTTTTCGAGTGAAAATATTTCTGTCTCGTGAGCGGGTGTATTGCTCAGTCATCTCGGTGGGAGACGGGATTCATCATCGCTCATTGCTCATTCTCATGGAGGCTGTAATCTAGCAAGGAAATCGGCTGTGATATGTTAGCAAATAGCAGGAGAGAGGATTAGCATCTGCAGTAATACCAGTAATATCCGCAATGCCCTCCTGCCCTCTCTTCTGAACAGTCTTCCCTGACTCTTTGAGTTAAGCAGAGAAAGCATGGATTGGTTTTGATTATTAGAAAAAGATGTAGATTAATGGCAGTGAGTGCTTGGTGGCCCACACTACACACACACACACACACACACACACACACACACACACCCAGACCCAGACACACACACATACACACTTACACGCACACCTGCCTACACACATAAAAACAAACGTATACTAAACAGATACACAGACATACTTTACACACACACACACACACACACACATACACACCCATACCTGTCCACATACATAAACACAAATATGTATAAAACACACAGACATACGTCTCTCTCACACACACCTGCCTATACACATAAAAACAAACATATACTAATACAGAATTCACACCCTACCTGCCCACATACATAAACACAAATATGTATATAACACACACAGACATACGTCTCTCTCACACACACCTGCCTATACACATAAAAACAAACATACTAATACAGAATTCACACCCTACCTGCCCACATACATAAACACAAACATGTGTATTAACACACACACACACATACTTGTACACGCATACATACATTCAGTTGGCTCAACAGAAAATAATATTTTAAGGTGTAATTAGAAAAATCAGTTCTGGATGATTATGTTTGTAAATGCCAAAGAAAGTAACAAGTCTTTCACATTACATTTTTGGTAATCTCTCTTTTTTTTTAGTTCCATCTCCCACTAACTATCATTTCTGGAAATAAAAATTTTAGTGATTAAAAGGTCCATTTTGATATATGTATATATACTAGTAGTTTAGAATATATTTTGTTTATACAGTATATATGTGTAGTATTGTTTGTTATAGATGTTACAGTAAAGATATAGTTGAGGAAAAAAAAAACATACCAAGGTGCCAATCAATGTGTGTGGCATATAATTGTATCCAGAACACAATATTTGATGATTAAATAAATGAGTAAGTTAGTGATTGTGATTATTAATTTGAACCATCTACTTTATTGGGTTGAGACACACTTAGCAGATCAGAAAAGAACACTTCTGAGTATGTCTATGAGGAACTTTCCAGAGAGGATTACCCAGGCAGGGAGACACTCAACATGAGTGTGTATGGGCAGCACTTTGCAGTAGGCTAGGAAGCCTGCTAGCATAGGCTTGCTCTCCCTCTGCCTCTGGCAGTCTCTGCTGCTGCATCCCACCTGCTGGGAGATTTTGCCTTGCCTTAGATCCAGAATGAATGAACAGACTTAGGGTAAAAATGTATTAAATTTTATTTTTTTATTTGTTGTTTTACTTATGAGTGCTGTATTTGTCCCCTTCCCCCTTACTTCTCCTGTTCATCTCATCCCAGCCCCCCGCCCCCCACTTCATCTCAAATTTTGGCCACTTCTTCTATAATCATTGTTGTTATGTATATGTACATATAACATATATACTTTTTGGTATCCAGGCATCCACTGAGAATAGTACGTATTTGTCTTTTATAATTTGTTCCCGAGTAGATTTCATTATGTGTTTGGTCCATTATCTGTGTATTCATTCACCAAAGAGAGGGCAGCAAGGCTGTTTCTCATTTTAGGTTGTTGCAGCATGTTAATGAAAACAGAACAGACCCTACTTACCCTCTACGCTGTTTCTGTCAGGTAACATCTCAGCCATAGTAAGTGTGGCCCTTACACAGACTTACATAATTATAGTTAACGTATACATTTTACCATTATTTCCAAAGATGCTCCTCCTTAGTAGTTGATGGTGAATATTATGCCACATAATGTACAGAGTTGCCTCAGCCATCTCATGCTTGAATACAGAGGTTCGGTGGGATGTAGAACAGAACTGTCCAGCTTTAGTGTTGGACTGTACCATCCAGCTTTGTGTTGGTACACTTTAGAAAATTTTGTCTGACAAGAATTGCCTAACAGTGTCCTTCACTGAACTATGCCTTTGTTAAGGGATGTCTGGCCATACACATATCTACAGATGTCAGAGTCTTCAGTTATTCATTCCGACACACAGAATTTTGTCACACAGATATTTTTCAGTCTGTTTACTTAGTGGTCCTATTCCTTCCACTGGCAAAACACCAAGGATGCTTCGATTTCACCCCACTATAAACAGAGTTCTGTGCCCCACTGTTCACAGATGGTAATTTTTCCCATTTAGGTAGAAATATATAATAGTGTTTGGGGGGGTTTTATTAACATAAATGTTATATTACATTTTAAATTGTGTTGTGCATTTGGCAAATGTCTCTTGGTTCTGTGAATACTTTAACTGTAGCAATTTGCATCTATTCCTTCAACAAAACATGGTGTTATGTGAGAAGAAACAAAAGCTAGAAGATTACAGAATGATCATATTTAAGGGAAATATGAAACAATTGAAAAATGAAATATGAAAATATGAAAAAAAAATCCCCATTGAAAATGGGGTACAGAGCTAAACAAAGAATTCTCAACTGAGGAACCTTGAATGGCCCAGAAGCACCTAAAGAAATTCAACATCCTTAGTCATCAGGGAAATGCAAATCAAAACAACCTTGAGATTCCACCTCACACCAGTCAGAATGGCTAAGATCAAAAACTCAAGTGATAGCAGATGCTGGCAAGGATGTGGAGAAAGAGGAACACTCCTCCATTGTTGGTGAGATTGCAAGCTGGTACAACCACTCTGGAAATCAGTCTGACGGTTCCTCAGAAAATTGGAAATAGTTCTACCTGAGGACCCAGCTATACCACTCCTGTGCATATAACCAAAAGATGCTCCAACATATAATAAGGACACATGCTCCATTATGTTCATAACAGCCACATTTATAATAAACAGAAGATGGAAAGAACCCAGATGTCCCTCAACAGAGGAATGGATCCAGAAAATGTGGCACATTTACACAACAGATTACTACTCGGCTATTAAAAACTGACTTCATGAAATTCACAGCAAATGGATGGAACTAGAAAATATCATCCTGAGTGAGGTAACCTAGTCACAAAAGAACACACATGGTATGTATTCAATGGTAAGTGGATATTAGGAAAAAAGCTCAGAATACCCATGATACAACTTACAAACCATGTGAAGCTCAAGAAGGAAGACCAAAGTGTGAATGCTTCAGTCCTGCTTAGAAGAGGGAACAATGGGAGGTAGAAGGTGGGAGAGACTTGAGAGGAAAAGAGGAGGGGGAGAGGAAGAAAAGGGGGCAGGATTAGGTTTGGGAGGAGAGGGGGCAGATATACAGAGGAACAGGAAATTGAACAGAGGTGTGTGGCAATGGGGGGTGGGGAACTCGGGGTAGCTACCAGAAAGTCTCAGATGCCAAGAAAGCAAGAGGCTCCCAGGAACCAATGGGGATGACATTAGCTGAAATACCTAACAAAGGGGAGAGAGAACCGGAAGAGACCATATGTAGAGGTTAGGCATGGCCCCTGGGTGAGGAATGAGGCCACCCACCCTTCTAAAAAATTTTAACCCAGAATTGCTCCTGTCTAAAAGAAATACAGAGACAAAGTATGGAGCAGAGACTGAAGGAAAGGCCATCCAGAGACTGCCCCATCTGGGGATTTGTCTCATATGCAGCCACCAAACCCAGTCACTATTGCTGATGCCAAGAAGTACTTGATAGAGCCTTACCTATACAGATGCAATTGCTTGCAGCCAACCATCAGACTGAGCATGGAGACCCCAATGGAGGAGTTAGAGAAAGGACTGAAGGAGCTGAAAGAGTTTGGTATCCCTTAGAAAGAACAACCATATCAACCAACCAGAAGCCCCAAAGCTCCCCGGGACTAAACCAGCAACCAAAAAATCCACATGGAGGGACCCATGGCTCCAGCTGCATATGTAGCAGAGGATGGCCTTATCTGGCATCAATGGGAGGGAGCTCTTTGTTTCTGCGGAGGCTCAATGCCCCAGTTAGGGGGATACTAGGGCAGTGATCCGGGAGTGGGTGGGTGGGTGGGTGGGTGGGTAAGCACCCTCATAGAAGCTGGGGAGGGTGAGTGGGATAGGGGTTTCGCAAAGGGGAAACCAAGAAGGGGAATGACATTTGAAATGTAAATAAATAAAACAACCAATACCAAATTTTAAAAAAGAAAATTCATGTTTATTTTTAGTCTTTTACTGTGTAAGTGGTGTCATTATGGTCAAGTATAGTATTTGCCCTTTTATTTTAATTCATGAAAGGTGTGAGTTGCAAAGAGCGAACCATGTCTGGGGAGGAGGGGGAAGAAAGTGTTTATCTTTATCCCAAGCTTCCAGCTCACAGTCCATCATTGTGGGGAGGGCAGGGTCAGGAAAAAACTTAAGGTGGGATTCCTGGGGCAGCAACTGAAGCAGGGACTGTGGTGGAATTCTGCTTACTGTCTTGCTCTTTAGGGCTCATGTACAGGCTACGTTCTTTCAATCATTTTTTGTTTTAATTAAAATGTAACTATATTGTTTCTGTCTTTCTTTTCCATCCCTACAACCCCTTTCCATGTCCCTCCCCTTCTATCCTTCCCAAACTCCCCATTCTTTTTCAAATTTATTACCACTTTTATTATTGTTTTACATATATGAATAGATTAGATATAGGTATAGGTGGAGATATAGATGCTATAGAAATTGTTATAACTGTGGAGTCCATTTAGTGTTGCTTCTAGGCATGTGATTTTAGAATGGCTACTTGTTTTCATTAACACGGATTATAAGAGATATTTTTTAGAGCTGAGGAGAGAGCTGAGTCTCTGTATTACGTTACATACTTACATTTTTTTTTCAAGCAATAAGCACACATGACTTGTGACACCAAAAGACATTTTAGGGACAGGACACAGAGCACTGGCTGCTCTTGTAGAGAGGATTTAGGTTCAAGTCTCAGGATATACACAGTGGCTCACAACTTTCTGTACTTCTAGTTTCAGGGGATCTTATACTCTGTGCCCCACCACACACACATGGGCACAGACATACGTATAGGCAAAACACCCATCAAAAGACATTTGAAATCTTACATCACATTGGTTATCATCTGATCAATATTTTATTTAACTTTAGACAATAAAAGATAAATCTAAAGCAATATAATGTTTTCTTATTATTTCCTTTTAAAGTGTTATGCTCTATACATTGAATATTTTGAAAGTTTTGGGGAATGGATTTTTACCTCTGCCTATATTAGCATTTTCACATGTTCTGAGGTTCAAACTTGCATCTCACTAATATGTTTCTTATCATGTAGTCCCTTGGGAAACACCACATGTGCTATGCAGCAGTGGTGGTAATGAACACGGCTCAACTGCATAGATACCAACATACTGACTTAGAGACTTACGGCACAGCTGTCACTGGATAATCATGCTTCTGAGATTCGTTTGCTTCAAGTGTCACTAATGCATAAATGTTAGAAAAGAATGTGGTGGTTTGAATATGCTTGTCCATGGGGAGAGTGGTATTGTTAGGAGGTGTGACTTTGTTGGAGGAAGTGCGTCACGGTGGGGGTGGGTTTTGGAGGTTTCCTACGCTCAGGCTCCACCCATTGTGAAAGGGAACTTCCTTCTACCTGCCTGTGGGTGCCCGTCTTCTCCTGATTGCCTGCAGAACAAGATGTAGACGTCTCAGCTCCTTCTCCAGAACCATCCATGCCTGCCCTGACACTGCCATGCTTCCTGCCTTGATGATGATGGAGTGACCTTCTAAAACTGTAAGCCAGCCCTGATGAAATGTTGTCCTTTATAAAAGTTACCTTGGGCATGGTGTCTCTTCACAGCAATGAAATCCTAACTAAGGAAAAGAGAGAAACAGAAATGATTGCCACATGCGTTTAGGTGTTCTAGCAACAGTAATGTTGGGAATCAGCCAACATAATCTCAGAAGCATGATCATTCAGTGACAGCTGTGCCATAAGTAAGTCTCTAAGTCAGCAATTTTTTTTTCTCTCTACCCCAATCTAGCTCACCCTACACAGGTCTACTGGAAGAATTCTCTACTCCTGCTTGCTCTGAGTTCTTACTTTGCAATCTCACTTATCGCCACATGGCAACGTGGGTTCCACACCTAATATTATATTGAGCCTCTAATTTATAGGGTCACCATTGACATCTTGATCACAACAAGGTGAGATTTGCCATGGTTGGTCCTGGTCGGCCCTGGTCATGAACCAACACTTTCCTGATTCTTTTTCTCTGCTGTTCCTTCCCTATCTCCTTTCCTAGTTCTTTTTAATCTTCCTTCTATTAAATGTTAACGAGTTTCTGCTTTCGAGCCGGGTGCACCTTCCCATACCAAGTACAGCAAATGAGAGTCAGGAAACTATCCACACGATTGGAATGAGCCAACAAAAACGGTGTAAATCAAGCTGGAGTTTGTAGCCAGATAGACCACGGCGTGACGTGCTGAATGACATTCAACCTCAGGAAATAATAATTTTATAAAGGAAAAAAGTGAAAGGAATCTATAGAACAGAAAACAAATTAACCTTGCTGGATTGCTTTGCTGTGTTGCGTCCCTTCTGGATTCTTTCTACAGTCATATATCAACATTTATCTCCTTGATGTTAACAACTCTCTATGCTTACCCCATAATTCTCAGATCTGCTCTTCAAAATCCTTTTTGAGTGGAAGGCTGTGATCCAAATGAGTCCATTCAATCCTGTCTTGCAGAGTCCTGCAGGGAGCCATTCTCTTCGCTGCCCCACACTGTGG
Organism: Arvicanthis niloticus; assembly: GCF_011762505.2. Taxonomy (NCBI): domain Eukaryota; kingdom Metazoa; phylum Chordata; class Mammalia; order Rodentia; family Muridae; genus Arvicanthis; species Arvicanthis niloticus. Next base: position 13,948,178 of record NC_133436.1, on the reverse strand, counting down.
GTCCTTTACATCCTCTGCAATCTCTTCCGTTGCATCCTGACCTCTACTTCTCTGGTCCCAACCAGTCTTCTCATGTCCTTTCACAGACTGCTTCCCTACAAGTGTCGATTTCTCTGATCTGTTTTTGTTTGACTGCCTTCTTTTATTTATTTCATCAGGACTTCCTTTACTGCTGGAAATCTCTTCCCAGAATGCCCTTGTGCTCAGCCGTTCTTTTTTTTCCCATTGGTTGTATTCTTGGATCAACTTAAATACCGTTGCCTCTCGAAGTCCAGCCAAACATCCCACTGCTTTTCCTGCAGACCCTTAGCTGTATGGTTTGTTGCTTGTTTTGGATTTCCATCCCCTACTGATTGTACCTCATTTTAATTACACGCCAGTCTTTCCTCTATCTGGCTCTCACAATTTATGGAGAGACAGCTGGCCACCCATAGCCAGTGACTTGTATAGATCAACATATAACATATGTATCTGGAAACTGCTCCCTCCACATTTGCCAAATAAATACACATGACATTGTTTTATTATTGTTTTCTCTAAATATTAGGCCTCTGCCTGCTTTATCTTAGGCATTTTCATCATTAAAACGGAGGGTTGATATGGCAGAGATTAGCAAGTGCTGTGAACTGTGGGAAAATGATTAATGTAGATAATTGCCTCATATTATCTCCATAAAGATTATATAAAATGACACATAATAAACTATGTGAGTGCTTCTAAAAACTTTAATTTTGAGGACTGGAGAGATGGCTCAGTGGTTAAAGGTATTTACTACTCTTGCAGAGGATCTGAGTTTGGCTCCTAGTGCCCATATCCTGTGGCTCACAACTATAGCTTCAGCTCCAGGGGATCTGATATCCTCTTTTAGAGTCCACAGGCACCTGTATTCACATGTACAAGTGCATACACAGACACAATATGCATCGACACACACACATAATTAATATAAAATTATGGAACTGTCTTTAAAAGATTTATTAACTTTTATGTTAGTGTGTATGAGTGTTTAACTGTGTATATGTGTATCATGTGTGTGCCTGATACCCAAAGAGGCCAAAAGAAGGTGTAAGATGTTTTGTTACCAGGAATGGAGATGGTTGTGAGCCACTATGTGGGTGCTAGGAACTGAACTTTGGATCCTCTGGGAGAGTAGTCAGTGCTCTTACCCTCTGTACTATCAAGCATCTTACAAAAGATAAAGACATTATTCAAAAGCTGGTTATTACTAATTTAGTATTTATAATTTCCTGGGAATAAACAACAACAGTTAAAAGGTAAAAAAAATCACAGAACAAGAAGAAAGCCTTATGTCTTTAAGGAGATATGAAACATTTACTAGAACTTCATGTAGTGCAGAATAAGGGGGAGAGGTAAGCCTAGATTCCCCTCTGTTCTTCCCATGTAGGGATGATGGCTTGATCTCCTATAAAGAACATGTGATTTATATCTTAGTTTTAGGACGACTTAAAAGCATTATTGATGCAAAATTGAGTCAAACATAACAATGATTTTAATTGTGTATTTTAACAAGACTGACAAAAATATTTTCAAGTATAATTACAACATAGGATGCCAGGGACTGCCCTCATCTTAAAGAATGTTCTTGCGCTGCTTGTATCCAAAGCTCTCTCCCAGACTTTCAGCCACATCCATCTGCTTTCCACTAAAGATTATTCAGTTCACATAAATCTCATAGAGATTGAATAGTATAGTTTATATTATTTAGCATCTCACTTTTCTGATCGGTATACTGTTTCTGATGTTAGTCTGCATTGCCATATATACTAAGAATTTGCAATTTTAATTGTTGAGTACTATTACAGTGTTCAGATATATAAGGACGTATTTATAAGTTCATCTGTTAGCAACTGTTCGAGTATTCCATTTTTGGGGGTATTATGAATAAAATTGACTCTAATGATCATACACATAATTCTGGTTGGAAATTTGCTTTAAATACTCTTCGGTAAGTACCTTGGGCTAACAACGCTGGATCATATAATACATGTATTTTAATCTTTATGAAAAATGACGTGGTGTTTACATTCTAGATAATTTAATGGAAACCTCTCAGAATTCGATTGCACCCCCTCATCTTGAGTGCTCGATATTGTCAGGCTTGTAGCAGGCTATGCTTGTGTATGTTTAAGCGTGACGTTCTATGTTCTAACTATTGTTTCTAAATTCTTAGTGTTATTTATTCATTCTTATGTCTCCATTAGACAGATGTTATTGAAAAAAGGCCCCTGGATGGTTGACCTTAGTTTGAGTCCTTTGAATTCTGGAGTATAGTCCTTGACAGAATATTGCAAGCATTTTCTGACCCTGTTCTTATTTGGTTTTGTTTTTTGTTAACAGGATGTTTGAACTTCTATTTTGTTGGAAGCAAATTTATGACTATTTTCGCCAAGGAATGGTTATTGCTTCAAGATGGTAAAGAAAATATTTTAATTTTAGGTTTTGCTCTTAGGTCAGCCAGAAAAGTAGAATTTCCTTTTGCAGATAGCCTTTATTTTTTATATGAGCCTACAAGAAAATTATTGAACTCCTCTTCAATCATTTACCTGATCCTCACATCAAGATGTTAATAGCTGTTTCACCGTTTTTCCTTTGTAAACTCTGAAGTTGTCTTATGATTCTGACATTATTCTCTTTATAGTTATTCATCAATCAGCTTTGCTTTTATCTCTAAAATTTTATGTGTAGGCTTTTCAATTTCTATAAAAATGGGATGAACTAAGCCAATGATCTATTTACAGTGCATTCGTAGATCAATTAGGAGATAGCAGACTATGTAAAACTATGGAGCTTTCCAGCCAATACAAATGATATTTTATGTCTACACATTTATCCTGATGTATTTCAAATGGTTTTTACTTTATTTGAAAATATTTTGCAGTTTTTAGTATCTTTCAGTTCTGCTGATTCTATTTTTACATTCCTTTAAAAACACTCACCTCTTCTTTTATATTATCTCCCTAAAATTTCAGTGGAAATAGCTCACTTTAAATTTTCCTTAAAGCCTATCCCAAAGCTATAGTAAATATCAATATTTTACTTCTATTTTACTTAATCATTGATATTAAAATACAATTAATTATAGAACTGATTTTTAACCTGGATGGCGGTTACATTCACTTACAATGTTTTGTAGCTAACTAATATACTGTGAGAAAAATTTAAACATAAAAAAAGTAGTTGTACTCCGAGTCTCAAATGCTCTTTACATAAAAAGACAAAAATAAGGGCTGGAGACATGGCTTAGGCCTTGAGAGTACACACTGCTCATGCAGAGGACCTGAGTTTTGTTTCCAATGACCACGTGGTAGAACTTATCACTGCCTGTATCTCTAGCTCTACGACAGAGAAAGCCTTCTCCTGGCCTAGTGGATACTTGCACTCATGTGCATATCACACAATATACAAAATTAAAAAAAAAAACAGAGCAACATCTTATAAACAATACACATAATTAAAAATACAATAACACCATATGAATATAGAAATATCTCTTCACTCTGCTATGATTAGGAAAGATAAGTGACCAAAATTAAGGTCTGGTGAGAATCCATACCTTAACCTCCTTTTCACATTCAACAGAGCTGTGTCATTTTGTCTAGTGACTAATGTCCAGAGCAGAAATTAAAAAAAAAAAAACAACCCAAAACCAAAACCAAAACAAACAAAACTCAAATGTTCTTGAGTCACATAAAGACACAAAGAAAGAAAACAGATTTCTCTGATGAGACAATTTCGAGATTAAATTTGAAGCTGTTTCTACCACTGAAACCTTAGGAGGAAGGATATATAAACAGATTCAAAACTATAAATAAGTTTAAATCATTGAATTCATAATGACAAAACAATTGGCCAGCGCTCTGTGCTGAGCATCAATTCATTATTCTGGGCATTGTCAATTGACTAGAAAGAATCAGCTATTTGTACTAAAGTTTTAAAAGGTTTATAGTATTTTTAATTATATGTGTGTCATGTGTGTGTGCAGTTAACTGTGGAGACTAGAAGAGGAAGAGGGTGTCAGATCCCCTGGAGCTGGAGTTAGTTGTGAGCTGCGGTTGTGGGAACCGAACTCACTTCTGAAGTACACACTCTATTCTTACTGAGACATCTCTTAGATTCATATGTGGATTTTTTTGTAAAGAAAGTTTATAATTGGTTGATCAAACAGAAAAAAAGTGGGGAGAGATTCTTCATGTACTCTTGCTGTGGGTACTCAATAGAAGGGAGCCAACCAAGTACTTGTACTAATTATATTTTTAATAAGAGAAACTTATAACTAGATAATCAAATTGTATTAAAACAACTTTCTGTAATATAAATAATTAAGATGATACATATAAAAAAACTACTGGAAATTATAATTTACTCAAATAAATGAATGCATCTTGGCCCTAAAGATCAGGTGCTCCCAAGAACAAGAACATGAATATTTTTGTTTTGTTTTGTTTTGTTTTTTTTTTATGTTTTGAAACAGAGTCTCATGTCATGTTCCAGGCTAGCCTTGAGCTTGTAATCCTCCGGCCTTAGCCTCCCAAAGAGTAGATTATAGGCAAGCTCCAAGGAATCCCATTCAAGTTGTCATTTGAATTTTAATTAGTATTACATAATTTAATTGTTTTATGAATAAATGATGTAATATTTCACATTTGCCTGCAAATTATAATAAGTATCAACAGTGTTGTGATTGGCATATGATTAGCCATGGATTGATGCTTACTCAACTTTTTGTGTTAGGTATACAAAAATCATTATAAAATTTCGTATTTATAAATTTTTCCACTTAAAAAAAACTCTGTGACCTGGTTCAAGGAGAAATCTGTGTTGTTGAATTTCTTACATTAATTAAGAAAAGTCATTTAGGTTTATCAGAAAGCCTGGAAAATTAGAGAAAAACAAATCAAAGTAGGTTTACTTGATTAATGCCAAATATTGACATCAGCTGTATTTACCTCATGGTTAATATCAGAGTTAATGAGTGCAAGAGACTTAAATATTCTCTGATGTATACGCATAGAGTATTTGTTGTGTGCACAGCACAGAACAACATCACTGCAATCTGCATTCATTTCCCAAAGTGGAACAAAAAGATGTTGATGGTAACAAGTCTTTAAAACCTTTGACCCTGTACCATGACTATAGCCATCAAGGCTGGTCTTGTAGGGAGGATTCTTTCTTTTCCTTTCTATAGATGAAGAGTAGAGGTAACCAGAATAAAAATGAAAGAGAGAGAGAGAGAGACAGACAGACAGACAGACAGACACACACACACACACACACACACACACAGAGAGAGAGAGAGAGAGAGAGAGAGAGAGAGAGAGAGAGAGAGACAGAGACAGAGACAGGGACAGAGAGAGACAGAGAGATACAGAGAAACAGAGCAGAAAGAGACACAGAGAGACACACAGAGAGACAGATAAACACAGAGAGACAGAGAGACAGAGATAGAGATCTCCAATTGTATTTATTAAAATATAATTGCATACATATTTAAACCTTTGTTTTCTTTACTGTGAAGTATGATACTTCTTTCTGTAGTTGTTATCAGTCATAAGTGTATAGTTGAAGGTATATACTATTATTGTATATTTGGTTAATCTTACTCTTTTAAAAGCACCCAATGCTGTTTCAGTTTCACTGGTCTGCTTTTCAGGTCCTTAGTCCATAAGTATCACAGTTGGCTTGTTTTGATAAGACAAACTAAGTTACAGTTAGTATGGAAAATAACATGTCTTTATCTATACATTAATGTAGAGCTCAAATGTTATTCCCTATATAATTCCCAGTATTTTGGAAAAAAGTCTCGTTATATTAATTATAGACATATTGTTTTTTCAATCTCTAGAATTTTAGTATAGTATCATTCTGTCTTTCAAGTTTCCTGCTTTGGCGAAAGATTCTTTTATGTGCTCTGGTATATCATAGTGTTCTGAAGCACCACTCAGAACACCTCGGCAATTCATCACTTGCCCACAGTTATAGGTTTCTGTAGCCCTGACATTAAATTTAATAACTCTCATAAATTTGCCATGGACACTATAAATTTAGTCTGCCCCTTATGTTTTTTCCTATCCCAACTCTGTGCCTTGGAGACAATCCTGCCAGATTCTTATGTCTGCTGATCTCAGAGAATAACCTTACTCATTTCCTCTACAGTGTTAAAAGCTGGGCTATCTGTGGACGTGGACTGACTCTCTGCCCTTAATGGTCACATGGGATTGAGGGAGCTTCACTTTGCCATTGGAGAAATGAAGGATTTTCGTGCTCTCCTTTAGGGGTCATGGGGTGAAAAAGCATAAACCTGAGGGAATGGATGCGAACTACTCAGTTATGGGGCATGTATCTATCTAGGCAAAGTGAACGTGAAAAAAAGACAGAATATAGGGAAACCAATGAGCACATTCTTCGAGGCCAGTTAATGTTTGACATTATTATAACACCAGTTTAAATTTGTGGTGATACGTATGAACTTCCAAATTTGTTGCTAATATATGCGTACACTTGTGCCCAGGTCATCCTGTTGAAATAGTGTCTCAGAAGCATTTAAATTACATTTAAAAAGGTGTGTGTATGTGTGTCTGTCTGTGTGTGTCTGCCTGCATGTTATTTTCTATTTTTGCCTAGTACTGAGTTTCCACAGCTTGTGTTTATACTGCTGGTTTTGAGGAGAGGAAGAAGAGATTTTAAAATGTGAAGTTCAGTGCTAAATAAATGGAGTGATTTGGATTAAATAAAATTGACATTTTCTTACTGAGGATCTTAAAAAAATGTTAGCTGTTAATGTGAAAACTGAAAATTTTTATGTAACTCTTTTTTTTTGTTATAATGTATGGAAGAGGTAGATAAAGGGTTGGAGAAGAAGAGGGGGAAGAGGAAGAGGTAACCAAAACTAAGGGTAGAGAAAAGAAGCCATATGGAAATCAACTACTATGGACTGACTCTGGGCAGGAAACTGCTAGTAATTTTAAGTTAGCTTATGTAACCCCCAATCTTTCTGGTAGATCCTGATACAAACAAAATCCAAACTAAGGTATCAAAACTGGAATGCTTAGGGTAGTATAACTGGGAAGATTTATTAGATTTTAGAGATTGGATCCAATGCTTTAAAGACTCCAAATTCTGTCTATGCACTTTCTGCATTTCTACACATTTGCTTCTGTAAATGTTTTGGGTTCCTTCTTCTTAGAAAACATGTCTTCATTCTTGAGAATTACATATGTGTATACAATAAGATGTAATTTTATATTTAGCCCCATTACCCCACTTTTATCTTATATGCCTCTTAACAGGCCCCCCTTCCAAATTCTTCTCCTTCTTTTTTTAATAACCGAATCCAAGCACTGCTGCTTGTAAGTGCCAGGTGTGGAACTGTCCATTGAAACTTAGGAACCCTCTCAGTGGCCACAAACTCAGAGAATAGCCATCCCTCCTTCCCCAGCAATACCTTCTATCCCATTCATGCTACTAATTCTGGCCTGCTTAATCTTCTGTGAGTCTTATGCATTTAACCACAATTGCTGTCAGCTCATGCATATGACACCTTGATTCCTTCTTAACTAGAAATTCTCCACCAAGTAATGACATTGAAGGTCATAATCTATATTTTATTTGGCCCAAGGTAGGAGAAATGAAAAATATTCTTAATATATACTAATCGAATTTTTCTTAGAATAATGAATGTATAAAATCATTTCAGGAGCCTTGTGGCTGGGGCAGACACCTAGCTGGTCTGTTCCTGTGAAGACACCATATCCTGAGACATCATAGAAGAGCCATTGCTCTCAGAGCAGCAGGTAAAAACCTTCTCCCACTACCCTACGCCCCAGAAGTACAACTGGGAGCAGGGGGCACTCAGGACCCACTAGGCACCCAAACCCTGCCCCTGAGAAATACCCCTCACATTTTGCCCCTTGCTTGGTCCTTGTGGCTGGGGCAGACACATAGCTGGTCTGCTCCTGTGAAGACACCATATCCTGAGACACTGTAGAGGAGACACTCTAGAGGAGCCACTGCACCCAGAACAATGGACAACTAGCTGGTCTGCTCCTGTGAAGACACCATATCCTGAGACATCCTAGAGGAGCCACTGTACTCAGAGTAGGAGGAGCTCAGGATCACAGGATCACAGGATCACAGGATCACAGGATCACAGGATCACAGGATCACAGGACCACAGGACCACAGGACCACAGGACCACAGGACCACAGGACCAAAGGATCACAAAGACACCTGGACCCTGAGGAGTTTTAACACAAGCAAGATAACAGGAAAGGCAGTCTTCAGTCAGAGACAGTGAGTGCAGGTAGCACTAGAGTTAACCAGATGGCGAAAGGCAAGCACAAGAACGTAAGCAACAGAAACCAAAGTTACTTGGCATCATCAGAACCCAGTTCTCCCACAATAGCAAGCCTTGAACACCCCATCACATCGGAAAAGCAGGATTCAGAATTAAAATCACTTCTCATGATGATGATGATAGAGGACTTTAAGAAGGACGTAAATAATACTCTCAAAGAATTTGAAGAGAACACAGGTAAACAGGCAGAAAAAGCCTTTAAAGAGGAAACACAAAAATCCCTTAAAGAATTGCAAGAAAACATAACCAAACAGGTGAAGGAATTAAACAAAACCATTTAGGATCTAAAAATGGAAGTAGAAACAATAAAGAAATCCCAAAGGGAGACTACCCTGGAGATAGAAAACCTAGGAAAGGGATCAGGAGTCATAGACACAAGCATCACCAACAGAATACAAGAGATAGAAGAGAGAATCTCAGTGTAGAAGATACCATAGAAAATATCAACACAACTGTCAAAGAAAATGTGAAATGCAAAAAGCTCCTAACCCAAAACATCCAGGAAATCCAGGACACAATGAGAAGGACAAACCTAAGGATAATAGGTATAGATGAGGGTGAATATTCCCAACTTAAAGGGCCAGTAAATATCTTCAACAAAATTATAGAGGAAAACTTCCCTAACCTAAAGAAAGAGATGCCTATGAATATACAAGAAGCCTACAGAACTCCAAAATAGACAAGACTGGAAAAGAAATACCTCCTGTCATATGATAATCAAATGTACAAAACAAAGAAAAATACTAAAAGCAGTAAGGGAAAAAGGTAGGGCAACATATAAAAGCAGACCTATAAGAATTATACCAGACTTCTCACCAGAGACTATAAAAGCCAGAAGACCCTGGACTGATATCATACAGACCCTAAGAGAACACAAGTGCCAGCCCAGACTACTATACCCAGCAAAACTCTCAATCACTATAGGTGGAGAAACCAAGATATTTCATGACAAAACCCAATTTACACAATATCTTCCTACAAATCCAGCATTTCAAAGGATAACTGATAGAAAACTCCAACACCAGGGGGGAAACTACAACCTAGAAAAAGCAAGGAAGTAATCGTCCAACAACCTCAAAAGAAGATAGTTACATAAACATAATTCTACCTCTAATAACAAAAATAACAGGAAGCAACAATCATTTTCCTTAATATCACTTAATATTAATGGACTCAATTCTTCAATAAAAAGATGTAGACTAGATACATAAACAGGACCCAGAATTTTGCTGTATAAAGGAAACGCACCTCAGTGAAAAAGACAGACACTACCTCAGAGTAAAAAGATGGAAAACAATCTTCCAAGCAAATAGTCCCAGAAACAAGCTGGAGTAGCCATTCTAATATCAAGTAAAATTGACTTTCAACCAAAAGTAATCAAAAAAGATAAGGAAGGACACTTCATACTCATCAAAGGAAAAATGTACCAAGATGAACTCTCAATTCTGAACATCTATGCTCCAAATGCAAGAGCACCCACATACATAAAAGAAACTTTACTAAAGCTCAAAGCACACATTGTACCTCACACAATAATAGTGGGGGATTTCAACACTCCACTCTCAGCAATAGACAGATCATGGAAACACAAACTAAACAGAGACACAATGAAACTAACAAAAGTTATAAAACAAATGGATTTAACTGATATCTACAGAATATTTCATCCTAAAACAAAAGAATATACCTTTTTCTCAGCACCTCATGGTACCTTCTCCAAAATAGACTATATAGTTGGTCACAAAACAGGCCTCAACAGATACAAAAAAAAAAATTGAAATAATCCCATGCATTCTATCAGATCACCATGGACAAAGGCTGGTCTTCAATAAAGACAAAGACAATGGAAAGCCCACATTCACATGGACACTGAACAACACTCTATTCAATGATAATGTGGCCAGGGAAGAAATAAAGAAAGAAATTAAAGGCTTTTTAGAATTTAATGAAAATGAAGACACATCATACCAAAACCTATGGGACACAATGAACACAGCACTAAAAGAAAAACTCATAGCTCTAAGTGCTTACAAAAAGAAACTGGAGAGACCATACACTAGCAGCTTGAAAACACACCTGAAAGCTCTAGAACAAAAATAACTAAATATACCCAAGATGAGTAGACGGCAGAAAATAATCAAACTCAGGGCTGAAATCAACCAAATAGAAACAACAACAACAACAAAAAAAAACTATACAAAGTATCAATAAAACCAAGAGCTGGTTCTTTGAGAAAATCAACAAGATAAATAAACCCTTAGCCAGACTAATTAGAGGGCAGAGAGACAATATCCAAATTAATAAAATCAGAACTGAAAAGGGAGACATAACAACAGAAACCAAGGAAATTTAAAAAATCATCAGATCCTACTACAAAGGCCTATACTCAACAAAATTAGAAAATCTGGATGAAATGGACAATTTTCTAGACAAATACCAGTTATCAATGTTAAATCAGGAGCAAATAAACCATCTAAACAGTCCCATAACCCCTAAAGAAATAGCATCAGTTATTAAAAGTCTCCCCACCAAAAAAAGCCCGGGACCATATGGTTTTAGTGCAGAATTCTATCAGACCTTCAAGGAAAACCTAATACCAATTCTCTTCAAATTATTTCACAGAACAGAAACTAAAAGAACACTACCCAATTTGTTCTATGAAGCTACAATCATGCTCATACTTAAACCCCACAAAGACTGAAGAAGAAAGAGAACTTTAGATCATACTCCTTTCTAAATATCGATGCAAAAATACTCAATAAAATTCTGGCAAACCAAATCCAAGAACACATCAAAACAATCAACCATCATGATCAAGTAGGCTTTATCCCAGGAATGCAGGGATGGTTCAATATTCAGAAATTCATCAAGGTAATCTACTATATAAACAATCTCAAAGAAAAAAACCACACGATCATATCACTAGATGCTGAGAATGCATTTGACAAAATTCAACATCCCTTCATGGTAAAAGTCTTGGAAAGATCAGGAATTCAAGGCCCATACCTAAACATAGTGAAAGCAACAAACAGCAAGCCAGTAGCCAACATCAAACTAAATGGAGAGAAACTTGAAGCAATTCCACTAAGATCAGACACTAGAAAAGGCTGCCCACTCTCACCCACTCTCACCCTACCTATTCAATATAGTACTGGACGTCCTAGCTAGAGCAATTAGACAACAAAAGGAAGTCAAAGGGATAGAAGTTGGAAAGGAAGAAGTCAAAATTTCACTATTTGCAGATGATATGATAGTATACTTAAGTGACCCTAAAACTTCCACCAGAGCAGTCAACAAAAGGATGGACTGGCTATTAGGACTATCCTGTACCTCACTGGTACAAATTGGCATAATTATGCTCTAATTGTATTTTGAGAGAAAAGTTTCATTTTAACAGGAAGGGTGATGTGTAGGAGGAGCTAAGGTAGGAGGAGTACTGAGAGGAAGAAAAGGAGTAAGAAGAGGAGAAGAGGAAGGAGAGGAGAAGCTAGGTGATGAAAGAGAGATAGAGGGGGGAGACAGGGAAGCAGATGTTCATGTATCTCCACCAGTCAAAGATAGTTGATATATCTAGGTTGGGTAGTGGGTTACACCTCTGATTGAACAATACCAAACTTATAAAGCCTATGATTAACATTATTTTAAAAAATGTATAAATGCAAAAAGGGAAAGGGGGCATGGGAAAGGGGTTTCCTAAGGGGGGTGGGGGAGAATGGGGATAGGGGATGCCATCTGAAGTATAAATAAAATATCTAATAAAAAAAAAAAACCTTCCACCAGGGAACTCCTAAACCTGATAAACAACTTCAGTAAATTGGCTGGATATAAAATCAACTCAAACAAATCAGTAGCCTTCCTCTACTTGAAGGATAAACAGGCTGAGATAGAAATTAGGGAAATGACACACCTCACAATAGTCACAAATAATATAAACTCTCTTGGAGTGAATCTAACTAAGCAAGTGAAAGATCTGTATGACAAGAACTTCAAGTCTCTGAAGAAAGAAATTGAAGAAGATCTCAAAAAAAAAAAAAAAAAAAAAAAAAAAAAGAAAGAAAGAAAGAAAGATCTCTCATGCTCGTGCATTGGCAAGATTAATTTAGTAAAAATGGCCATCCTGCCAAAAGCAATCTACAGGTTCAATGCAATCCCCATCAAAATTTCAAATCAATTCTTCATAGAGATAGAAAGAGCAATTTGCAAATTCATTTGGAATAACAAAAAACCTAGGATATCGAGAACTATTCTCAACAACAAAAGAACTTCTGGGGGAATCACCATCCCTGACCTCAAACTGTACTACAGAGCAGTAGTGATAAAAACTGCATGGTATTGGTACAGAGACAGGCAGGAAGATCAATGGAATAGAATTGAAGATCCAGAAATGAAACCACACACCTATGGTTACTTGATCTTTGACAAAGGAGCTAAAACCATCCAGTGGGAAAAGGACAGCATTTTCAACAAATCATCCTGGTTCAACTGGAGGTCAGCATGTAGAAGAATGCAAATTGATCCATTCTTTCCCCTTGTACAAAACTCAAGTCCAAATGGATAAAGGAGCTTCACATGAATCCAGATACACTGAAACTAATAGAAGAGAAGGTGGGGAAGACCCTTGAATACCTAGGTACAGGGGAAATGTTCCTGAACAGAATACCAATGGCTTACGTTCTAATATCAAAAATTGACAAATGGGTCCTCATAAAATTGCAAAGCTTTTTTTAAGGCAAAGGACACTGTCAATAGGACAAAATGGCAACCAACACATTGGGAAAATATCTTTACCAATCATATATCTGATAGAAGGCTAATATCCAATATATACAAAGAACTCAAGAAATTTGATGCCAAACAACAAAATAACCCCATTAAGAAATGGGGTACAGAGCTAAACAAAGAATTCTCAACCAAGGAAACTAGAAAGGCTGAGAAGCACCTTAAGAAATGCTCAACATCCTTAGTCATCAGGGAAATGCAAATCAAAACAACCCTGAGATTCCACCTCACACCAGTCAGAATGGCTAAGATAAAAAGCTCAGGTGATAGTAGATGCTGGCGAGGATGTGAAGAAAGAGAAACACTCCTCCATTGCTGGTGAGATTGCAAGATTGTGCAACCACTCTGGACATCAGTCTGGTGGTTCCTCGGAAAATTGTACATTGCATTACCTGATGACCCAGCTATACCACTCCTGGGCATATACCTAGAAGATGCTCCAACATATAACAGATGAATTTAACTTTACAAGTTTGTGTTTACGTAATTTTGTTCCCTTCTTTCATCAAAATTTTATTAAATGAACAATAAATGATAGAGAAAGGTAATTTAAAGGAATAACCAACAAAAATCGTTCATAGATTTTATAATAACAGAGTAAATTCAAACTTAGTATTTACTACAATAACGACTATCTTGTTAGTAGATGGTTAAAATGAATGCATGATGCAAAAAGGTAACAGTGACAATTATTATATCCTCAATGAGTGAAAGCAGTGTTATTGTGAAATTTAAAATTTGGTTCCAAGTAAACTTTTTTTTTTTTTTTAATTTCTGTGAGTTCAAGCAAACTCAAATACATCAGATTTATAACCATATTAAACTGCAACATTTTGCTCTAAAATAACTTGAAATGAACTAGTAAGTGAAAATAAGTTTTGTAAGTGTATTTAAGGAGCAATCAGAAGATAAATTTAGCTTTCAAGCTTTAATGATTATTGAACATTTATGTCAAAGTTTGAACTAGATGTTTTTTAAATACGCAATGAACTGTGATTCATGATTCCACTGTATCAGTTTCATAAAATTGTATTTTAATACCTTATGTAAAACAAGGAAGGGTCAAATTACCTTAAACAACTGAATCTGGTTGGAGCAGGCTGAAATGTTAGCCCAGTTTCCTTTGTTTTCTTTTTCGAGATTAGACTTTAGATTTTAATGATATTTTAAGGTCCATGGTAGAACTGTGTGGAAGGAAGAGTCTTCCCATAATCCTGCACATGTATGTTCTCTTCATCCATCAAGTCCACAATTCTTCCAGCAAGGCCACACTTCCCAATCTTTCTCAAGAAGTGCCACTCCATGATAACTAAACTTTCGAATATAGGAAGCTATGGAGGCCATTCTTATTAGCACGGAGTCCCCAGGAATGTTGTTGAAGAGAGGTTGGCAGGGCTGTAAGAGCTGAAGGGCAGGATCATTCAGGAAAGTTCTACTTTCTGGTATGATGTGACTGTGACAACTGTACAAACATATATGAGTGCCTGTGTGAGAAGTGCAAACATGCACACACAAGACATAAGCAAGCAGGCGGCAGAGGCAGTAGGAAGAAGGTATCAACAGGAACTGGGGTAGGTGTGAGAGAAGGTAGGTGTGAGAGAGAGAGGAAGGAATATGATCACAACTCATTGTATCCAAGTAATAAACTATAGACAATTAAAAAAAAACTAATAAATGAAAAATAGTGAAAAGTAGTCTCTTACTGCAGTGGTATGCTTTTATAATTGATAGATTTTCATTGACACTTGATCAGCCAAAATCCATAACTTTTATTATTTGTGTACCCATTCTATGGACTTTGATAAATGCATGCACCTTCTAGTATAGCATTAAAGGGACCATTTTTACTACCTAAATGTCCTTTTTGGTAATTTATTTAGCCCCCCTGTTCTCCAACCACTGACAACCACATATCTTTTGACTGTTTTTGAGATTTTATTGCTTCAAAACTTTGTATGTTTTGTATATTTTCTGATCAGGTTTCTTTGATTTGGTGATAAGTTTCTTCTTGTATTTTCATGGATTTAAAGTCTACTTCTTTTTAATCTCAACTATCCTACTGTCTGGACATACCACAACCCTCTATTATTCATCTACTAAGGAATATCATGGTTCTTCACAAATTTTGACAATAAGAGTAAAACAACTAATACTATCTTTTGTGGGGCAAATCTTTTCTGTGTAAATGCCATGAAATGTTCTAGAGGATGGCAGAATGGTGTTCCTTCACCATTTTATATTCGTAACAATAATTAGTAAAATGTCCAGTTGCTTTACATCTTCATCTGTGTGCAATGTCTGCTTATGGATTCGATCATTCTAGCTGTTATGTCCATGTTTTCAGCATTTACAATACAGCAGTAGATGAAAACACTTGTGCCTTCCCATGTATAGAGAGATTTAACAAAGCTTATCACTGGAAGCTTATAACTGGGAGGATTTGTTTGTTTGTTTTCCTTGATACTGTCCAAACTAAACACAAAAATTCCCTTTTCCCCTTATGTCTGTGTGTATGCATATATGTATATATTTTAGGAATCTTCTATAGTAGCAGGTCTTTATGTGGTGTTTTCAAAGGTCCAGAGTGTTCTTTGTCCCTCCCATATCCATATATATATGTATATATAAATAAAAAAACATATAATATATTAATATATATTAATATGTAATATACATTATATATAATGAGTTCATACAGAATTATTGTAAAATGGGACATGGTAGCATCTCTTCTGGACAGCATAGGCTACCAAATACAATACACATTGGAAGGAATGGGTTATATTTTTTCAAGTTGTTGGTCAGTTGAGTTCCAGACTCCAGAACATGACACTACGTCTGCTTTTGGTTACCTTCCAAAACTTAAATGTAAAACCCTATTGCTGAAGACTTCCACGTACTTACGAGTCATAAAACATGAAGAACGCAAACTAGTTCTGGTCCTGAAGCTTCATTCCTACTGACTCATTTTCAGAGTGCTGGAAGGTCCTACTTCATCTCTCAGAGGAAAATAAAGCATTCAAAATTCATATCCAGCGATGAATGCTATCATCCTAGCAACACTATATCTGGCAAGATATGCCCACTTCTGCAATTGTGTTGTTGATGTTATGAGAAAAACCAACTACCCCCTGAATGGCTTTAAAGCCAGCACCACAAGACAGACCTCATTCTTAGTACTGTTAATTGGGACAAATCTCAATACTGGCTAGGTCATAGGTCATAGGGGACAGCCTCATGCTAGTAAATGAACACAGTGTGAAGCTTAGTGCACCTTTCAACCCTCATGAGAGAAGCTTCTCTTTGCACCAGATGGTAATTAACACAAAGACCCACAACTGATCTATGTGCAGAAAATAAAGGCTATGGTATGCTCAGATCTCAATGAAATGTCTATATACCCAATCCTACCACAGCTTAGGGATCACTATGAGAGAGTTCCTAGAAAGAGTATAAGAACCGCAAGTAATGGACACCTGTACTGAAACAATTTATGCTGGAAGTGGCGGGCCTGTTGCCTACATGAACTTACAGTGGGTATGAATGCATGCAGACACTCTTCTAAAATAATAGGTTGTCAAGAGCTAGATAGATGTTTCAATGCAAAATTGTTGTACTCCATGCATTTTAGAGAAACATTTATTTGGGTGTCCTAAGATCATGCAAGTAAAACAGATGACTGTTCTACTTAATCTGTGTCACTTCACAAAATAAGTAATATATTGATGTCATCAACTTTATAATTAAAACCAAAGTGTATTTCATTTATACTATTTAGGTTTATCCATTATTTATGTATGCCATATGCATAAGTATATGATTTAGTTTTAAAAAATTGGAAGCCATGCTTTGATTTATCCTGAGCAACAGTAGGGATGTGAATCTGTTTGTCAGAAAATTTATGTGGGAGATAATTTCCTGGTAAGCGTTACATAATATAAGCCTCTGATTACAACACACCAAAGCTACTGAATTTCAAGGTGGAATTATAGTGGTGAAATTCAGCTGGTAGGTTGTGTTTTGTGTCTTTTATTTATGGCTTCTGGCTTTATGCTTCCAGAATAAAAATGTTCCGATCAAGAGTAATAGTCATTGGTGAAACGAATAACAAACCATTCTCTGAAATAAAAGCAAGGGGAAATGTAAATACAGAACAAAAGTTGACTTTCAGATGTGCGGGTCTGAAAGTCTATCTTTATACATCTTAACATTCCATGATTATAATCTTACAGTGAAAGATGATTCTCTCTACAGGGCACGCAGGTCTCCAGAGTATTCTCAGCCACACTTAAAACCAAGCAGAAGCAAGGAAAAGAAATTCCCCTTTATATGCTTTATCACCCGAACACTCGGCAGTTGTAAGATATATCAGAAAAAACTACCTATGTATAAGTTTGCAAAATAAATGTTTAGAAAGTAATGTTTATTCAGATATTCTGTATTATATTTTAAGCAATCTCAGTAATACTTACTAATATACCCAAATGGCACACTAACTATTCAACTGTACATGCTTGAATTTTTTAAAATATAGAATGCCATGCTAATGATATATATATAATTTAGGAACTTCAAACACTACACAGTGATATTTTTATGGAAGCACCTGAAATTGTTAAACAAGCTGAATTATGTATAATACAACTCTGAATGCTTTGCAATCCGATTTGTTTCACCTTTTATTATATGACGGTGTTTATCCAAATTCCTACACGAATGTTACAAATGTGGGTGTTGTAACTGTGTACATTCATTTTACTCCTGTGTCCTTGATGCTGGTCTTGGGCAGGTGAAGTCTTTGTGATATAATGAGACCATAAAAGAACAGCCCTCATTTAGGGGATTAATGACTTCAGAGAAGGAGCACCTCCATACCTAAGGATTCAGAAAGAAAATATGGTCTAAGTAATCAACAACCCTCACCAGACTGCAGAGCCTTGACCTGGCATATTTCAGTCTCCTGAACTATGGGAAATAAATCTGTTACTCGCCTGCTTCCCACTCATGGTATTTAGATATAGCGCCCAGAATGTGACTAAGGCACATTTAGACTGATCCAGGATGCAACGCAGTTACTATTAAAATGGTACCTTCTACACAAATTTCTATACTTAAAAATTCAGCCCTTGCTTACAAAGACAAAGGTTTTCCTAGAGTCCATGGATAATTTAGATGCTCACAGTATATGTTAGTTTTGTTCTTTAAGTATTTAGTCCGTATATAGTTAAGCTGAATGATTTAATGAGAAATAAATCAATGCATGGGAATAGTGGTGATCGTTTCTCAAGCTCCCAGTTTGGTTTACTTTTAGCAATATTTTATTCTTATAACTTGAGTCAATACAAGAAAAATAAAGGATGTGATGGAACTAGTTTCTTTCTAGTTCATGCACATACAAAGACCATAAACTAAGGCCACCCATCTAATGAAAACTAAGTCTATTAAGGACTAATATCTCAAGTGTGGTGGAAGTGGGGATTAATGTATGAAACCACATCTCACATTGCACTCTTTTCAAAATGCCTTTAATGTTTTAACCTGTTTGGAGTTTAAATGTTCACCCAGACTTAAAAGTGAAGGAAGAGGTAGATAAAATTTATACTTTAGTTGATTTGTGTAATTCTTTAAGAATGTATCTTCTAATTAGTCTTTGTTCTGTAATCCTGGATTTTTAGAGCGCCTAATCATTGTCTGCCCTTGATTGGCAGGTATATGTGATGGGTTTATAATTCTTGTTGCCTTAGGGACCAATGTTATTTCCATTTAATTACTCATTTCTGTTTTTATAATACTTATGCTCATAGAATATAATTTAAAGTAGTTTCTGCCACTGCTTGCAAGAGAGAAAGCCACCACACATTCAGGGATATACCAGGAATGTCAGATGACAGAAAAAAATGTCAAGGGCTTGAGGTGAAACAAACTGGAAATCATGAGTTCATAAAATGCATAGGCTGATATTGCACAAGGTTTAGTGTCAGAGTGAGTTTGTAACAGTACTACAGTGGTAATGGTAGCCCCTCCTAGGGTAGCATTGCTTGCTTGGGGTTAGAGGTTCAATTGTGTTTCTTATGTGTATCACCTAACAGTGTCTGACTCGCCCTTGGAATTAGGTTCATTCTATACATAGAGTAATAGACATCTATATATTCCAAACCTTATCCAAATTACAGATGTAATGCTTGTAGAGGTATTTATTTCTAGAAAATGCTCTTCTTTAAGGTCAAAGATGATTAGAACACTAGGAAGTTATGTTTTTTTTTGTTCATATTTGTTTGTTTGTTTTGGGGGGTCGCATTGACTCATCTGACTTTATCTGTAGCACATCACTCTGTGTAGTAGGATTAGGTTCCCAAGTACATCTCAGTGAAGCAAATTGGCAGAACTTGGCCATTTTATGAACTCTGGTGTGAGTCTATCATTAGTATGTGAAAGTCAAGCTGCCAGTCCAAGTTTTACAAAGATCTGGGGACCATTTCCATTTTTCACATAATCTGCAAATGATGATAGCCTCATTTCTTTCTGTGTGACAAAGAAGACTCTTCCTCTTCTTACTCTTGCCTTATTAACCTGGTTGGGATTTCTAGTTATGCTAGGAATTAGGTTGCATTAAGAACTATCAGGTGCTATCAGCCACTGGATGTCATTCTATGGCCATTTACATCATAAAAATGGAGGTCCGTCTGAAACCTGAATTCCAGAAACAGAAAACCCACTCTTACTCTTCATGAAGTCCAAAAATGTGCTAGAATCCCTTGTAAGCTCTTGCTGTGAAGGGGTCACATATTGAAAAATAGGCCTTAGGCTACACATTTCTACTATGTTATTTCAGGTAAGCCCAATTTTTACTGTTCCTAAACTCTTCTCACTTATCACATCAGACAAGATAGCAGGCTATCTCCTAGTCCTAGGGACCCATGATCGGATAATGTCAACTCTCTCTGCTGTTTAGAACATCTGGTAAGTGACCAGGTCATGATGCCCGCTGTTCCCTAATCTGTGGCTGTTAAGTTCTGTCACCTGGCCTCCCCACCTCTCCTACATCTCAGGATCTTTGGATTTAGAGAGTACACATTAACAATATGACCTTCCATAGATGTTCCAGACCTGGAAGGGGAAACCAACATAGAGTTCTATTCAGTTGCTGGAGCAACATTCACTAACGTGTTTCTCAAAGGCTTGATGGATAAAGCTGCCTTTGGGACTTAGAATTTCTGGGATCTCAAATTTCTATAGTGTGGGGCATCTTTGTGTCCAGGGCCTAATAAGTATACCAGTTAGGCAAATTGCTAGAGACATTTCAGACATCTAAGATAATGCACTGAATACAGACTCTCTGCTTAGAGTACTCGTATTGACACGCTCAGTCTGATGTATTTGTACCATCCACCCTGATCCCACATTTAAAGTTCAACATCTAGCTAGCTAGATGGCTGTTTGACATACACCTTGATAATTACATTTTATCAATAAACAGACCACAAAAGCAACAAAGGGTCAGCTATAAGTCAGCACTGTTAAGAGAATGGGTCAGCCACTTACCAGAACTTAGATAGCTCACTGCAACATTCGTGGACTTTTATTGCTGGAAAAGCACTCAATGAAAATGCCACTGTAAATACAGAATACAGAGCATGGTATCTTAGGGTTATTATTGGCGTGATGAAACACCATGGCCAAGAGCAAGTCAGGGAGAAGGGGGTTTATTTGACTTACATACACAGAGTCACAGTCTATTGAGGACAGCCAAGGCAGGACTCAAACCAGGTGGAAACCTGGAGGCAGGAGCTGAGGCAGAAGCCACAGAGGGATGCTGCTTCTTGGCTTGCTCATCCTGCTTTCTTATAGAACCCAGAATTACCAGCCCAGGGAGGGTACCACCCACCCAAGGAGGTGGGCCTTTCCCCATCAATGACTGATTAAGAAGATGCCCTACAGTCGAATCTTATAGAGGCATTTTGTCAGTAGCAGTTCCTTCCTCTCAGAGGACTTTAGGTTGTGTCAAGTTGACATAAAACTAGCAAGCACACACAGAGTACAGAATAAGGTCCAGGGCATGAAGTGACAAATCAGCATACTTTTGATTGTACTTCTGACTCCAGACACTGGAATTTCCTTACTGTTTATACCCTTAAACTTGTTGACATTCTAGTCACTGCAATTCTGTTAAGTTTGCAGGGAGATATACTGCCTAGGAGGCATCATCCCCTTTTAAACAGGAAGGAAGTCCTATAAATACTTGATTAAAAAGAAGGAGCTACATGTCAGCGGATTTGTTTTATTTTGCATCGTTTCTTTCTTCCCCATACCCTTTTTCTCTCGATGGGCTTAATTTAAAAAAATCTTGTGTGGAGAAAGTTCCGTACAATTTAATCAGCAGGAAGATGAATTTATTATGGGGAGAGTGTTAAAAACAACCAAGAAACAGGACCGCTGGTGGCATTTATTTTGGAAATACCACCTAAAGGGCTAAAGTTAAAGATTCAATTTAGACTCAACAGGACCTAAGCAGCACATGGAGGAGGAGGAGAAGAAGGAGGAGGAAGAGGCAATGACTGGGTTAGCAGGGTATTTTATGGCACACAGAGTGCATGCAAAATAATGAGATTGGCCTGAAAGGGGGAACGGAAAATACACATAGAAAACAGAGCAGTGGGAATTTGTTCCTGTGCCCCTTGTCGTGAAAAGCCTGGATTTGTGAGGCTGAAGAATCAGACTTCAAATCTGACTCACATATTGCCTCCATGGGTTAGTGTAAAATGCCTAAGTTCATAGATGGTGTCCTCTAATGAAAATGATTACATTCTTGTAGCCCAACAAAGGAAGAGAATTTGCTGGCAAGTAGGTGTCTGATGGGCATGCACATTTGTTATACACGAAGTTATGACTGGACACACATAATTTCTTTTCTAGATACTGACTTTGAAATTGCTTTACTTCCTCACTACTGCTCCCAAGACGTTGCCTCTTACTTAGATTGAAAAAAAATTATTCCTCAATTTTTTTAAACCTTTCATTTTTATTCCTTTTTTCTTAGATAATTTGTTACCCACTACTAAAATTTGTTACATTGGTCTTGTCCGGTATGTATGGTAAACTGATGCTGATTTTAAGTGATATTTTTGCTCATCAAAAGTAGACATCCTTGTTATACTCCATAGGTTGTAAGAGGTAAAGATCTGCCAACCACTAAAGACAAGTGGAGTTCAAACCCTTTCATCTCTTGATGTAGACCTGTAAGTGTGTTTACTATTAAACAACATTCTTCATTACAATTATCCTTAAAGACAAGAAGCAAAATAACACAAACATGTGGGGTCCAGTCTCCTTCAGATATGAATGAGGAGAATGACTTCTTTAAAAGGCAGGGCTGTCTGTCTTGGTGGTGTCGGAGGAAGCCACTACCTGAGTTTTTGATAGAAGTAAAGACAGTTTTAAAAGGACTGAGCATTAGACTGGAAAGCAACATGGTCATGTATTTGATTTGTGGTGATTTCGTTATTTCCATAGCTTACGTTCTTCCTACAGTTTCACAAATCTAAGGGGTCTGGACGTTACTCACAAAGGTCATCTTGCATCCATAGGCCCATGGATATTTGCTGTGCTTGGAAGATAACTTGATCCTTCCAACTGTTTTTCCTGTATGAGAGAGAAGGGCGTCAGTATATCTGGCCTAGAAATTCAGATAGCCATCTCTGCAGGTGCAGAAGGGTAATCCTGAACTTGCTTGAAAAAACTCAAAAGACCTTTAAAGTGGCCAGAGGGTAAATACTGTATTATGTAATAAACAGACTGGTTAAAGAAGACAGTGGAGCAGGCAAACAAGTTTGCTCAGACAGTTATGGTCAGAATCAGAGTTCATCAGTCACCAATGGCTTGCCTATATGCAAATGTTGTTTTTTTTTTTTTTTTTTTTTTATCTCAGTCTCTTTGTTTCTTTCATGCATAAAATGAGACTTTGAAGTTATTTTACTCAGTGATGGTGAAGAAATAAACCAAACCAAAATCAATAAGATAAAGCTCTCAGAGCCCATGGTACTTGTCTTCCAATGGCAACCCAGTATCTTTGAGGTGTTCTGAATGTGGAGATGGAAAACCACACAACGTTCTTGTTACAGCTGTGAAACATCTCGGTTTCCATGCACCTTTGCTGGCTTGCTGGAATTGAGAATTCCCTCACCTCCAAATCATTTAACAAGCAGCGAGGACGAGAGTCTCCACCTGTACCAGAGCTGCTTCAGGTTTCTTGCTTTCCTTTTGCAAAGTATCTTGTGGGGGATGTGATGGACCCTAATGAAGTCTTTGTCTTTTTGACATTCATTTTTATGTCTGTCCTAGAGCCAGAGTAACAAAGACAGGCAAGATAATATTACCAATTAAACTGATTATGCTTCTTCAGGTAATCAGAACTCACTGAGACCCACGTCTCCACATCCCCGGCATTACCTGAGCATACAGGCTTCTTCTTGGAGACTGCATACTTCTCATTGAGAAAACTGGGGACCAAACGTATTTAAGAATTTTCCCAGACACATTTTTTTTGCTCTGCTGTGATTTTAATAGAACAAATCTGTTAAGAATAAGGTCGCAGTACATCGTCAGTGAACGCACTTAACTCCTAACAGTGCATATGATCAGTTTGGTCTGTTTCATTATTCTTGTCAATTAGAACAGTTGTTCCAGGCAGCAGAGAGGTGCTGATGGCAGGGCGCCACCCGCACTCAGGCTGACCTGTTACACTGCATGGTTTCTACCGTAGGAACCACCCACTACTTGCCACCTCCATAGCTTCTTGCTGACTTTGCATTTAAATTGAATCACTTTATTTTAGAAGGGTACAGCATGCCTTCTCTAACACTTAGTATATAAGCTGCTTATATACTAGTCTTTTCCATATGGTCTAGGTCTTTAGCCATCCTTTTTTGTTTGTTTTTAAATCAATTTTCTTTTTTTCCAATTAATTAATTTATTCACTTTACATCCTGATTGCTGCCCCCCTTCCTGGTTCCTCTCCACAATCCCTCTTCCCATCTTCTCCTCTCCTTCTCCTCTGATACAGTGGAAACCAGTCTGGGGTATCCCCCAACCTTGTCACATCAAATCTCTGGAGGGCTAGGCACATCCTCTCCCACTGGGGTCAGACAGGGCAGCACAGTTAGAAGAAATGATTCCACTGACAGGCAACAGTTTTAAGGACAGCTCTGGTTTCAGTAGTTCAGGGACCCACACGAAGACTAAGCTGCACATCTGCTACATATTGGGGGTTGCGGGGGGTAGACACATCCTGTCTATGCTCTTTGGTCGGTGGCTCAGTCTCTGAGAACCACCAAGGGTCCAGGTTAGTTGACTCTGATGCACTTCCTGTGGAGTTTCTATCCCCTCAGGGTCCTGAATCCTTCCCTCAGCTCTTCCATAAGAGTCTCCAAGCTTCACTCACTGTTTGGCTGTGGGTCTCTGCATCTGTTTCAGTCAGCTGCTGGGTGGAGCCTCTCAGAGGACAGTTATGCTAGGCTCCTGCCTGCAAGCATAAGAGTATCATTAATAGTGTCAGGGATTGGTACTTGCCTATGGGATGGGTCTCAAGTTGGGCCGTTTTGGGGTGGCCATTCTTTCAGTCTATGCTCCATCTTTGTCCCTGATTTTCTTGTAGACAGGACAAATATGGAGTAAAAAAGTTTTTGTGGTTGGGTTGGTGTCCTTATCCCTTTACTGGGGTGTCCTTCCTGGCTACAGGAAGTAGCCTCTTCAGGTTCCATATCCCTATGACTATGAGTCTCAGTTAAGGCCACCCACATTGATTCCTGGGACCCTCTCCCATCTCAGGTCTCTGGCACATTCTAGAGATGACCCTCAGGCCCCCACTCCAACAAGCTGCAGATTTCCATGAATTCTCCTACCCTTCTGGCCCTCTCTTCTGTCTCTTCCCATATCTGATCCTGAACCCACGCCTATTCCTCTCCCCATCCTCTCTCCCACCCAAGTCCCTCATTCCATCCTTCTCCTATGTTTATTTTTTCTCCCCCTTCTAAAAGAGATTCAAGTATCCTAGTTCAGGCCTTCTTCTTGTTTAGTTTCTTTGGATCTGTAGGGTGTATTGTGGGTGTACTGTACTTTGTGGCTAATATCCACTTATCAGTGAGTACATACCAAG
Organism: Arvicanthis niloticus; assembly: GCF_011762505.2. Taxonomy (NCBI): domain Eukaryota; kingdom Metazoa; phylum Chordata; class Mammalia; order Rodentia; family Muridae; genus Arvicanthis; species Arvicanthis niloticus. Next base: position 13,922,873 of record NC_133436.1, on the reverse strand, counting down.
TATGCCGTTTTGAGTCTGGGTTCCCTCACTCAGGATGATATTTTATAGTTCCATTCATTTGTCTGGAAAATTCATGATACCCTTGTTTTTAATAGCTGGATAGTATTTCATTGTATAAATTTCCTGTATCCATTCTTCGGTTGAGGAGGATCTTATAGACAAGAATCTAAGCGGGTTTCAAGAGGGTAAAAATGATGACATAAGTAAGCTCTTAAAGAACAAGGAATATACTAACCACATCCCCCCAAACCACTGTTATTTTTAGATATGTCCCTTAAGTGCTAATCATCAGGTTCATTTTTTATAAAACAAACAAACAAACAAACACATATATAATGCTTTTCATTCTTTCTCACAAAGCATTTTGATATGGCCAACTTCAAAGACCAAAAGAGGAGAAAATTACGGGGAATAAAAGACTGCCTTTTTATTAGCCTTACTTGATTAAGGAATACTGACCTTTAAATCCTTATTTTTATTTTGCTGTTGGTGTTGCTGTTTCATTACATGTCATATTAAAACATTCTGTTTGGGAGGATCTCTCTCTCTCTCTCTCTCTCTCTCTCTCTCTCTCTCTCTCTCTCTCTCTCTCTCTCTGCCCTGGTGATGTTTACTCATCATAGACAGATCAGTTCAGAAAAGAACTGCCCAGGAAGACACGAAGACATGTCAGAGCTTGGATTCATAGGTGTTTCTCTACAGAACAAGACTTGCTATTAAATTCACTTGTAACTAGAGAGTTTAGCATGTTTGTTTGTGCCTTAGGCAGTATAGTCAATGCTAAGTCAAGTAATACAGTGCTCAGGTATACTTTAAGCTAAGTAGAGTGTTCAATCAGGACTAAAGACACTTTCTTGTTTTTGGCCATGGAGCTCTGTAGACCTACAATGTAAGGTGGGTGGCATTTTCTTCAATGTTCAAGTATCACTACAGTCTTTCAGGTTGTATCATGGGTCCTGTGGAGAAGTCATAATTTAGTCCACATGTAAACAATTCATTCCTAACTAAGCTCCCCAATTCCTAACATTTTGTAATCCTAATAGAACTGACTACAGCTGCTGTTTTTATAAACTCTCTATTAGTTAATTTTAATCTGGTGGGTTCTACTACGATTGATAGTTTTGCTGGTTTAATGTAAATTTTTATTAGTAATGAATACTCAGAATGACCCAGTTACCATGTGACATTGGGCAAACTGTTTTTTCTTTGTGCCTCTTCAGAATTTCAGAAGTTATATTGGAGCAAATACATATTCCCAACATGGTAATTTTGAGCATGTAATCAAGTAAAAACGGTAAAGTGTTTTGCACCAATGTGTTCCCTGATGATAGTGAGGAAGTATTATTTTCCTTAGTGCCCCTTTGAAAGAAATTTATATAGTTTTCTGACAAGTTCATAATGTTGTGGGGGAAAAAAAAACCAAATGGAAAACAAAGAGTGTACATTACATGTGCATCATGATGACGTCACGTAGGGATTTCTCTTCCTGACTCTGCTTGAGCAGAAGGGTCAGGATGGTGACGCTGAAATGTAGGATGAAAGCAGCTGATGCTGGAGCCTTATCACGTTTGACGTGATCCCCTGCTTTCCATTCTTTTCACACGGAAAACAAAGCTAAGAAGCAACACACAAACGAATAATAATTCATCTTCTAGCTAATACTGTGAAAATATCAACATTGCTGGCTGCCAACAAGAAAGTTTTCATCAGTAAACTCTTGTTTTTCTTTCTAGCGAGGATTAATCTTGCAATTAAAAACAATCGGGTGCCCATTTTTCTTCCTCTTGTTATTCTTAGCAGAATTAAAACCTTCAAGCTCCACCGACTACTGGATGAAATCTCATTACTTCTATGTCTCATCAAATTATTTACCTTGCCAGGTGTTTGCCACCCTCTTTTCTTTCGGAGTTTCGGTTCAAATTTATTTTAAAGTACAAATGCGTTACCGTTACCGATGGCAAAGTGTTTTATCAGGGAAACCGAGAAGAAACGCATGAAAAACTCATTAGGAGGAGAGAATTTGTTTTTCTAATGCCACTTAGGATATGATGAATTTAATGGGTGGGGGGCACTGATGGGATATATAAGCATGCAAATCCAGTTAGTGGAAAGAGAAATGGCCCCTTCTTCCACGGATTCTAAATTCTCATTTGCTCAATTGTGGCGCCATGTCTCGCCTCTGTCTGGAAATGCATTTGCAAATGTGTCGCGTACTTACATGGGTTTTAAGGAGTTCACGGTACTGAGAACCAGAGTGTCTTTCATTCTGTCATAGTTTTTCCATGATCCTCGTCTCAGAGGTGGAAGGAGGACAGTGAACCTGGGTGTGAAGCTCATGCATAGGATAAATATGCTCCCCATATTTCCATGCTGGACATTTTCCTCTTTTGATCCCCTAGATTGTCATCACCACAGATGGATGAGTGCCTGAATAAAAAAAAAAAAAATCTAAAACTGATTGGTCTTATGAGATTTTACGTTTGAGGTATATAGAAAGTTTGAAATCGTTTATGATGCTTTTGCCTAGTACATTCTGAGAATCAATATTTGCATAACAAATGTAACAGAAGGTATAATCATATTTTTTAAAAAATTCCATTAAGTTACAACATACTGGAAAACTCTATTAGATTATTAAGGATAATTAGACGTGATCTGGAGGATGGCGGTGCCTTTTGAGAGGATGATCTTGAAAGTCAGGCATGATGTATGATTCTGCAGTTAGGAATCTTGCTACTTGAGCCTACATGAGGTTTAGCTTACAGACTCTAAAATGCTCATTGGTGGCATTTGTCACTTAGGATTCAATATGAATGATATATATGTGTGTGAGATAATTATATCTACATATTATTTTCTTTTGAGAAGAGGGAAGAATCCTTGGAATTATGTAATTTTATGTGTGGTTTCAGTGTAGTAACAACTGAACTGTTGCTGGTTATATACATATAGACTTGAGGCCATGCTTACTTCCTTAAGAGCCTGGGTGAGGAACCTGGCATAGCACTCAAAGAGACAACTGCAGGTAGCATTTGTGTGTACAGATCTTTGTCTCTTCCAAGTATCATCCCATGGAACCTGAAAACAAAAGAAATGAATGATCACAGAACAGAGCAAAGGAGAAAGGCCAATAGTCTTAGAGGCTGAGAAGGAGATGTTTCTGTTGTAAGAGAACCAGCAACCAAGCTGAACTCTTGGGCCTGCAAAGACAGCAGCATGTAGAAAAGAGAATAATAGGGCAGAACTCTAAATGGTGGAGGGACTGGAAACATCTAGGAACCTGAAGACTGCAGCTGTTAGGAGCCGCGTGAGCGTGATAGCATTCGCCATTACAAGATGGCGCGGGCATCCTGTCCTCCCACTAGTTAACAACTAACTATGCAGATGCAAAAGGCAAAAATTGCGCCAAAGTCACTGCCCATCCCAGGGCATGTTATGGGTAATGAGTGAGCAGCCAATCAGAAGTGAACACGCCACTCTAGGGTACATATAGCAGTGCCTTTTCCGGGTTTGGGGTCTTTCTGCTTCTGCTGATACAAGAATAAAGCCTCGCTGTGGTAACCACCCGAACACCGCCTCACGTGTCTCTTTCGCGGGCGAAGGGGACACGGAGGGGCTCAGAACATTCAGCAAAGGATGGGGTGAGGACTAGCGACTAACTGTGGCTCTCCAGATGCTCTTACACCTCGTCTATGAGTCTTTCTCATTTGAGCTCTTAGGCAACTGCCTTCTTTGCATTTTCCTGGCTACACACTCCCTCTCTATGAACTTCAAACTACAAAATATAAGAAAGACTTGAAAATGGATATTGAAGAGTTTTCTCTGAATAAATTGACAATTCAAAGAAAGTAAGTGGATTTAAAGGGGGTGGTCTGAGTATTAGTAGCTGTGAGTGTTTAGCTGTGGACAGTCATCTGTGTTAGCCTCTTCCATTTCAGGGCTCAGGAAACAGTGAGGAAGAGGGGGCAGAAAAATTAAGAGCTGATGTGTAGAGAGAATCACTTGTGAATTATATGGAAGCATCTATAAAAAAGCTATGGTCAATGAGCTGAGGTAGGAAATAAATGGGAGTTTTGCAGAGATAGAGATGGAGAGATAGAGAGATAGAGAGATAGAGTCATTATTCTGGAATTCACCCAGAATACTGGAAGAGATAGACTCAGGAAACTGAAAAGAAGGTTAGCAGCCATGTGGCATCCATATAATAGAATAAAAGGAGAGATTCACCCCGACACAGAAGAAGATGGCCACATGAAACTGAGGAGAAGTAACCAACTCTGTGAAAGACATAGAAGAGTTTAAAGGACTATATAAGTTATGAGTTAGTCAGAGAACAAGCCAAAGTTATTGGCCAAGGCAGTGCATTATTCATTTTATATAGTCTCAGAGTTGTTGTCTCTGGGAACAGAGAGTCTACGTGAAAAGCTAGCAGTTGTACTGCTGTATATGGAGGACGCTATAAGATGGCGAGTCCTAGATATGACATGGGGCTGTTGTGCACAGCAACTCACAGGAGCTGTGGTTACCTGTGCAAGATCAAGCCAGCCAAAATTTCAGCATGGATGGAGAAGAGGTCACGGGGCCTACCCTAGCTGAGGAGCTATTGGCAGTTCATGACACAGTAGAATTGCTATAGTTACCAATAATATAGAGTGCAATACCTAGAAGACAAGATTTTGAATTTCGTCATCAGAAAAAAAAACAATCAATGTCTGAAGTGATATATATGCTAATAACTTAATAATTGGTGCACATTGTCACTTTTCCTCAAGCATGAATAATTATTATATGTTGATGAAAATAAAAACAGAAAATATTAATTAATAATATCTATGTCTGGGTATACCTGTGCCAACATATTCAGAAAGAGAAATAGAGAGATAAAAGTGATTAGAGACAGAGATGATTGGCCATAGAGATAGAAATAAATAAAAATGAAGAGTGTGGTTCAATTTTGGCAGAAACCCAGAGAAACATCTAAGAAGCCATTTACCTGGGTTAGAGCCTACAGTTAGGAAGCTCTCCTTTCATGTTATAGATATTTTAGCTGTCTGGTTCATGCCCAAAGTAAAGGGAGATGTGGATTTCAAGGAAAGACAAGCAACTCCTGAGGAAGAAAGAACATAAGTAGAGACAATATGCTTTGGGTGAGAAAACAAAGCACAATTTGGTATCTGAAACAACTACTACCTGATCTTTTGAAAAAGAAAAGAAAGGGAATTCACCATTAATCATCACCCCTCTTCTCTTTATAAAGGAACATGAAGTTGGTGTCATCAGTCCTCATCAGCACTGGCAAATGTGCCCTTCCTACATGGCAGGACAAAAATGACTTCCTGGATACATAAATGTCAGCCTCTGGCTTCACCATGGTAACTGCATTCTGGTGTTTGGACTCATCTCCCTAAAGGTGCCTGGAGTGAAGTCAATATAAAGATGGGGTCTCCTGTTCTTAGCAGTAAAGTCCACAGATTTAGCTGGTGCCTGTAGATCTCATTCGCTTCATAACAAGACCCAGGTAAATTTAAGACATGTTCTTTCCTTGAGCTCAGCACCAACAGCCCTCCTCACACTGTTGCCTGTCTTGAATCCACATGGGTTTAATGACATTATTTTTCCATTCTCTGTGGCCTCTAGGGCATCCTCATCTTTCACACCAATTTCCACAGCCTTCTCAGCGTTCTATGGCCCCTTTTACTACCTTCTGCCATCCCTCCACAGATTCTAACATTGTCCTCTGGTTCCTCTAGTCTGACATTGGTTATATCCTGCTTCACACACTCTGGATCCCCACCATCTCCTGTTACTCTGTTAGAAGCCTATATCTCGTGTGATGTCTGGCTTTTCTCATTGTGGTCTCAGGGGCTGACTTTTATCCCCAAGCATGATTTCAGGAAATGCCCTTCAGTTCTCTCCATTTTCAATTTACTCTCCTCCCTGTGTCTTAAAATCTTGTCAGGTTGTCCTTTGTCTAATTCCCCTTTGATTCTGAGGTTCCACGTTTTTATTCACAGCCATTCTTATAGACATTTATTTTCCTAGGGATCATTTCAAGACACATACATGTAACCTTTACAACACACTGGCTTGTGATTTCTTTGACTCCTCACCTTTAAGGATAATTCCTTATTCTTTGCCCATTTATAACATAACTTTATGGTCATTTTCGAGAGCTTGTCATTTTTAATGAATACATGTTTGCCTGGACTCAAATGCATGTGCTGACAACCAATTAGTACATCCATCAACAACACTTCAATCTTCTGTAGATCACGGATTCTTAGCCCTCTCTTGTTTATATTTTTTCAGATACTCTTCCCCTTCTCAAGTGCCACAGCCATGGCTGAAGAGGTACCACAATGAATAGAGGTGCTTGCTAATAACCCTGATGTAAGTTTAATCCTCAGGACTCACATGGAGGAAAGAGAGAGAAGAGAGCCATCTCATGAAAGTTGTACATGGATTTCCACATGTGCATGGTGTCATGCATAATGCCCTCCCCCAACAAGAAATATGTAAAATGTAATGAAATTAAAATTAAAATATGAGTCAATCTCTACAATTTCCTGGTAATTAAGTTTAGCTTCTTCGTTCCATTCCCCACCTCCCCATTTCTGGTTCTTATTTGATAAAAGTCTAAATTATTACTATATTAAACTTTTTGCCATACCACATTGAATACTATGAATGCTCATGAGTAAAACTTGTAGTTTTTATTGTTCTCATTTTAAATTAGAAGGAAAACCTTCATCCTGGCCTCAAGACTGGTTGGAAATCACATCATCATCCTCCAATTGGTCCTCTCTTCCTCTAGTGGAGCTTTCATGATCTTTCTCGTCTCAGTTTCTTACCTCTCCCTCCCATCCCCACTCTGGGCTGATCACTCTATGCCTGCTTTCCTTGGGGAAAAAGCTCAAACAAACCGGGAGACAGCATCTATGGATTATCGAATCTGCATCTACCTGCATCTCCTGTAGCTCATTCTTGTAATTCTGATTTTAATCTGTTACATAGTGTTAAGCACGTTGCAATATGCCAGGGGAATCTTGCTTGGTTCTTGTTTTCCCAGCATTTCACAGTCTAGGTGTCAAGCCCTGTAGTCTCTTGGGAAGGTGTGATTCAGTTTCATTTCATCAGACAAAGGATAAGTTCATTATCTTCTGCCCTTGTTCTTTACTCATGGTTCAAATCTAGCAAACTCTTCAGCTTTCACCCACCTGACAGTGGAGAGGAGAATTAAGCCGAATGTAATTATGAAAATCAGACAGTATTGAATTTACCTTATAATCACAAAGAAAAAAAAAACAGTGTGACCTTGCTAATTACTGAAAATGATTAAGACTTCAGATTGAGAGACTAGTGACTGTAGTCAGGAGCTGGCTGTTCCCATGCAGATGGCACAGTGCCATCTGCTGGTTTGCCAATTCTGGGTTGAGAGATGATCCCTCCAGAAAGCATGTTCAAGAGGCCCACCATTGGAATGGGGACTCTGCTTCTATATGATGTCTAACTTCAAAATTCCTTAAAATATCAACGTTATTTAATTCATCAAAGAGAGAAGGAATCTAGCCAGTGTTTTGAAATCAGTCATTATCCTCATGTGCTTTTTACTAATGTATTGTATCCTTTGAGAATTTCTTACATATATACAATGCATTTCAAACAGATTAACCACTCTCACTTCCACCCTCCAACTCCTCCAAGATTCCCTCCATAACTGCCTCCTGACTCCAATTTCTCTTTCCATCTTTTTAAAAATAACTCATTGAATTCTGTTAGTTCTGCCCATGGATGTGAGGCCGTCCAATGGAGCAGGGCCAATCTACCATCAACTGCACATCTAAAGAAAAGTGACTCTCCCTGCCTTAACAGTCCCCAACTGTTGATAGTTTCTCAGAAAGTAGTGGAGGCTTATAAACCCCTCCCCACTCCATGCTAGAATGCTGACTGGGTCGTTCTTGTCCAGGCAACTAGAGCTCCTGCTAGGCCTTTAATGGCTGTATGGATTTTTCAAACATGCTAGTTTTAGTTATCCCACCTCCCATTCTTCCTTCTGTCCTTCCATCTCTTTGAGAAAAAAGAGATGGGCTAGAAATTATCTGGGTCAAACTATTCTGAGTTATGATGATAAAACTGAGGTATGGAGACTGCATGTGACTTTTCTTAGTGACACTTAGTAACTAAGAAAAGTTACATTCATGTTAATATTTTATTACTCATGTTTTTCCTCTTAGTTGGCTGGCTATGTAGAAGATAGTATGTTATATATGACATATAACACACATATATACATATTAACAACATTTAATAGTCTATTGGTGGCTTGTTATGAATGGTCTAGTTTATTTTCTCTTTTCATTTTGCTGATGAAAACTACAAAAAGACACCTTTACCATTACAGGCTGTAACTTTAATTCTTTCAACCCTTATTTTTAATTATGGTTCTTAAATGCTTTAACCTCCCTTGTAGCCTACCACCCGTCTGAGGTTTTGGAAAAGAAAGGATATGGGGGAAGTGGATCTGTTTAGAAAGGTTCTTTGGAACACCTTCTGTCTGTTGTGTCTGGAAATCAGCAGTTCAGTTGACAGGTAAGTAGGCAGCTGTAGCTCGATCCACATGCAAACACTTCACAGATACATTAACAGTCCAGTTTGGTAATGTCAGAATAGCAAACTGACACCACCTAGCAAAGGCAGCCAGGCCTAAGCCTTAGCTCAAGTCAGCAGAAGGGACCAACAGGAACACCAAGAGAAGTTCTCAGCTCAGCCTCTTTCAGGGAAGTGAGCTGTGCCTCTCTCAGGGAAACAAAGATCAGTGAAGACATGAGACCCACAAGCATTGTACAGCTAGTGTACCAGCAAGCCAAGCTCTATCTCTGGTCACTCTGTGAAGTCCTATTTATACCCTCCAAACATCATGTGTCCTCCACATGCCTTGCTTCAGCATGTGCATCCAATTCTTGGAAGTGACAACAAAGTGCAGTCCATCACCAGAAGTTTTTTGGTACATATCTCTCTTCTGTCTATAGAGTTTTGACAAATGCAACTCAACTGTACAATGAAAGGTGGACCAATACATGCATGTTGTTAGCAAAGAATCCTTTATGACATATCCTTTCACATGCTTGCTCTAGTAGAACATCGTTTCAGCTGTTTCCGCTTCAGCAAAATGTTCCTTCATGAATCTGCCTTAGTCTTTCACCTGTGTCTACTTCAGGGAAACACTCCTCCTTTACGTGTTTGCCCCAGCAAAACACCATCCAACTGACTTTCCAAAGAACCCTTATGTTTCTACTTCAACAGGCCATTACATTTTTCTTTATTTAATGATGTTCAGACAGATTATCTCAAATACAAATGTTATTGGTTAATCACAGAATAAGGTAAAAACAGAACAAATAGTTAATTAAACTGAATATCATGAATTCTTGACAGCTTAGATAATAAATATCTCACTTCTCAAGGACTGTGTTTTCTCACAAAAACTGGAATACCATAAGCTTAGTTCTCTATTAATGCCTGGAAAATTGCTTGCTAATGTTGCCAAACGCATGGCGTGGTAACGTTGACAGATGCTTCCATATTGTGCTGCATGAGGACTATGATGATTAGAGGAATATGCTTTGAAATTTGCAAACATGAAGCTGGATATTTATTTGTCAGTAGTTTGATGGAGGCATATTCAGATGCTGTTTGAAAACATGTATCCTACAAGGCAATACACATTTTTCTATTCAGAAAAGATAAAAAAGCCTATTGTCGCCCTCACTTGGTCTTTTTGGCTGGGGCAGACACATAGCTGGTCTGCTTCTGTGAAGACACCATATCTTGAGACATTCTAGAGGAGCCATTGCCCTCAGAGAAGCAGGTACAAACCTCCTCCCACTACTCTATGCCCCAGAGCTACAACTGGGAGCCTGGGGGGCTCAGGACCCATCAGCCACTCAAACCCTGACCCTCTGGAATACCACTCCTCTTCTGCCCCTCCCTTGGTTCTTTTGGCTGGGGCAGACACCTAGCTGGTCTGCTCCTGTGAAGATACCATATCCTGAGCCATTCTAGAGAAGCCACTCCACTCAGAGAAGTGAACACCTAACTGGTCTGCTCCCATGAAGACGCCATATCCTGAGCCATTCTAAAGGAACCACTGCACTCAGAGCAGCAGGATTTTAAAATTTCAGAGGCAGCCTGAGTCCCAGGAGTGCTTCAACCCAGAAGCTCAGAATCACAGGATCACAGAGACATCTGGACCCTGAGGAGTTCTGACACAAGCAAGATAACAGGAAAGGCAGTCTCCAGTCAGAGACAGTGAGTGCAGGTACCACTAGAGTTAACCAGATGGTGAAAGGCAAGTGCAAGAACGTAATCAACAGAAACCAAAGTTACTTGGCATCATCAGAACCCAGTTCTCCCACCATAGCAAGCCCTGGACACCCCATCACACCGGAAAAGCAGGATTCAGAATTAAAATCACTTCTCATGATGATGATGATAGAGGATTTTAAGAAGGACATAAGTAATACTCTCAAAGAATTTGAGGAGAACACAGGTAAACAGGTAGAAGCCCTTAAAGAGGAAACACAAAAATCCCTTAAAGAATTGCAAGAAAACATAACCAAACAGGTGAAGGAATTAAACAAAACCATCTAGGATCTAAAAGTGGAAGTAGAAACAATAAAGAAATCTCAAAGGGAGACTACCCTGGAGATAGAAAACCTAGAAAAGAGATCAGGAGTCATAAATGCAAGCATCACCAACAGAATACAAGAGATAGAAGAGAGAATCTCATGTGCAGAAGATACCATGGAAAACATTGACACCAACTGTCCAAGAAAATGCTAAATGCAAAAAGCTCCTAACCCAAAACATCCAGGAAATCCAGGACACAATGAGAAGGACAAACCTAAAGATAATAGGTATAGATGAGGGTGAAGATTCCCAACTTAAATGGCCAGTAAATATCTTCAACAAAATTATAGAGGAAAACTTCCCTAACCTAAAGAAAGAGATGTTCATGAATATACAAGAAGCCTACAGAACTCCAAATAGACTAGACTGGAAAAGAAATACCCCATGTCACATAATAATCAAAACATCAAACACACAAAACAAAGGAAAAAGACTAAAAGCAGTAAGGGAGAAAGGTAAAGTAACACATAAATGCAGACCTATAAGACTATAAAAGACAGAAGACCCTGGACTGATATCATACAGACCCTAAGAGAACACAAATGCCAGCCCAGACTACTATACCCAGCAAATTCTCAATAATTATAGATGGAGAAATGAAGATATTCCATGACAAAAGCAAATTTACCCAATATCTTCTCAAAAATTTAGTGCTTCAAAGAATAACAAATGGAAAACTCCAACACAAGGAAGGTAGAACCTAGAAAAAAATCAAGGAAGTAATCTTCCAAAAACTCCAAAAGAAGATAGCTACACAAATGTAATTCTACCTCTAATAGCAAAAATAACAGAAAGCACCTGTTATTGTAAATCTTTGACCCAAATAAGATGGGTCAAAGAAAACACAACTCAATAATTATGGATATAAACTGCACGCCTAGATTGGGCAGATTTACCATTACACTACTCTATTCCCCAGCTATCGGATCTCTTATAACTTGTGGTTTTTCCAGGCCATGTGCTTCTCTTCCATTGTGCTTTCATTTCCTGCTCCTCTAGTGCTTTCCTCCCCCCACCTCCATATCGGCTTTCTCTCTCTCTCTCTCTCTCTCTCTCTCTCTCTCTCTCTCTCTCTCTCTCTCTCTGTCTCTCTCTCTCTCTCTCTCCTCCCCCAAGCATTTTCCTCCACCTCTCCTTCTATGGCTCAATCACTGGCTGTAACTTCTATTTTACAAATTAAGGTGAATAGAAGGAATTCAAGGCCCATACATAAACATAGTAAAGGCAATATACAGCAAGCCAGTAGCCAACATCAAACTAAATGGAGAGAAACTTGAAGCAATCCCACTAAGATCAGACACTACAAAAGGCTGCCCACTCTCACCCTACCTATTCAATATAGTACTGGAAATCCTAGCTAAAGCAATTACACAACAAAAAAAAGTCAAAGGGATACAAATTGGAAAGGAAGAAGTAAAAATTTCACTATTTGCAGATGATATGATAGTATACTTAAGTAACCCTAAAACTTCCACCAGAGAACTCCTAAATCTGATTTTAAAAACTTCAGCAAATTGGCTGGTTATAAAATCAACTCAAACAAATCAATAGCCTTCCTCTACTCAAAGGATAAACAGGCTGAGAAAAAAATTATGGAAATGACACCCTTCACAATAGTCACAAATAATATAAACTGTCTTGGAATGAATCTAACCAAGCAAGTGAAAGAGCTATATGGCACGAACTTCAAGTCTCTGAAGAAAGAAATTGAAGAAGGTCCCAGAAGATAAAAAGATCTCACATGCTCATGGACTGGCAGGATTAATATAGTAAACATGGGCATCTTGCCAAAGCAATCTACAGAGTCAATGCAATCCCCATCAAACCTCCAACTCAATTCTTCATAGAATTGGAAAGAGCAATTTGCAAATTCATTTGGAATAACAAAAAAATACCCAGGATAGCTAAAACTATTCTCAACAATAAAAGAACTTCTGGAGGAATCACCATCCCTGACTTCAAGCTGTACTGCAGAGAAATAGTGATAAAAACTGCATGGTATTGGTATAGAGACAGGCAGGAAGATCAATGGAATAGAATTGAAGACCCAGAAATGAACCCACAGACCTATGGCCACTTGATCTTTGACAAAGGAGCTAAAACCCTTCAGTGGAAAAAGGACAGCATTCTCAACAAATTTTGCTAGTTCAACTGGAGGTCAGCATGTAGAAGAATGCAAATAGACCCATTCTTATCTCCTTGTACAAAGATCAAGTCCAAGTGGATAAAGGAGCTTCACATAAAACCAGCTACACTGAAACTAATAGAAGAGAAGGCAGGGAAGAACATTGAATACTTTGGCACAGAAGAAAAGTTCCTGAACAGAACACCAATAGTTTATGTTCTAAGATCAAGAATTGACAAATGGGACCTCATGAAATTGCAAAGTTTCTGTAAGACAAAGGACACTGTCAATAGGACAAAATGGTAAGCAACAGATTGGGAAAATATCTTTACCAATCTCACATCCGATAGAGGGCTAATATCCAATATATATATAAAGAACTCAAGAAATTATACTCCAGACAACCAAATAACCCTATTAAAAATGAGGTACAGAGCTAAACAAAGAATTCTCAACTGAGGAAACTAGAAAGGCTGAGAAGCACCTAAAGAAATGTTCAACATCCTTAGTCATCAGGGAAATGCAAATGAAAACAACACTGAGATTCCACCTCACACCAGTCAGAATGGCTAAGATCAAAAACTCAGGTGATAGTAGATGCTGGCGAGGATGTGGAGAAAGAGGAACACTCCTCCATTGTTGGAGGTGTTGCATGATGGTGCAACCACTTTGGAAATCAGTCTGGTGGTTCCTCAAAAAATTGTACATTGCATTACCTTCAGACCCAGCTATACCACTCCTGGGCATATGCCCAGAAGATGCTCCAACATATAATAAGGACATATGCTCCACTATGTTCACAGCAGCCTTATTTATAATAGTCAGAAGCTGGAAAGAACCCAGATGTCCTTCAACAGAGGAATGGATACATTTTGAGTAATGGATACAAAATGTGTCACATTTTCACAATGGAGTATTACTCAGCTATTAAAACAAGGAATTCGAGAAATTCTTAGGTAAATGGATGGAACTAGAAAATATCATCCTGAGTGAGGTAACCCAATCACAAAAGAACACACATGGTATTCACTCACTGTTAATTGAATATTAGCCCAGAAGCTTGAAATATCCAAGATTCAACTCACAGACCACATGAAGCTCATGAAGAAGGAAGACCAAGTGTGGGTGCTTTGGTCCTTCTTAGAAGGAGTAACAAAATACTCAAGGGAGCAAATATGGAGGCAAAGTGGGACAGAAACTGAAGAAGGGGCCATCTGGAGACCCTTCCACTTGGGTATCCATCCCAACTGTAGTTACCAAGGGTAGACACTGATGTGGATGTCAGGAAGTGCATGCTGACTGGAGCCTGAGATAGCTGTCTCCTTAGAGATCTGCCAGAGTCTGACATATTCAGAGGCAGATGTTCATAACTAACCTTTGATCTGATCAAGGGGTTCCCAATGGAGGACTTAGAGAGAAGTCTGAAGGAGCTGAAAGGGTTTTCGGCCCCATGAGGAGACCAACAATACCAACCAACCAGAGCTCCCATTGTCTAAACCACCAGCCTGGGAGCATATAGGGAGGGGCCCATTGCTCCAGCTGTATATTTAGGGGATGATGGCCTTGTTGCCATAGGTGGGGAAGGAGATCCTTGGTCCCATGAAGGCTGGACACCCAGTGAAGGGGAATTCAAGGGCGGGGAGGTGGGAGTTAGGGCATAGGTGGGCACATCCTCATAGAAGCAGGAGGAGAGGGAATGGGATAGGAAGTTCCTAGGTGGTGGAGAGAATGCGGTAAGGAGATAACATCTGAAATGTAAATAATATATCCAATATAAAAAGTGGAAAAACATAAAATTTAAAAAGCCTATTGTCATAGAACAATATGCTTATGCTTATAAGTAACTTGTAAATGATATATTATTATTTTATCCCTTCAAAACAAACAAATTCAATTCCTAGAATATCATTTTGTACTTGTATATGTGACAATTCTAATACACACAGACACACAGACACACACACACACACACACACACACAGAGATACACATGTATGTTCTATCCGATGTTGTCACCTGATAACCATGCTAGAGACTCCTATCACATAAATAAAAGTTCCCAATAAACCTAAGACAGACCAGTTACAGCCGCTACAAGATGAAAACTTTTGCCTAGGCCTCCCAAATTCTGGGATTACAGATGTGAGTTCCCATGCTCAGAGCAACACGTTAATGTTTTATTTACTAACTCAACATTCTTTGAATATTCTGTTGCCTCACACATGCAAATCTTTCCATGTCTTGATGTGCTCCCAACAAACATATTGGTGATTACTGACATTTACATTTTTTTTTTTAGCTCTGATCTATATAACATCATCAGCTAGCTCACCACCTAGTCACATTACAACTCTAACATTGGTGACTGACAGAATTGGCTTCAGGATCAGAGGAGGTGAATTATCTTTCTAAAATCCACACAAGGAGAATCTCTTGACACAAAAGCTTCTGAAATAGTAATTTCCTAGGTAGACTTCTAAGCTTTGATTTTTGTTTCTAAGTCAATTTCAGACTTTAATGGTGTGTTCCTTGACCAGCAATAAAGACAAACATTCTCAGTTCCCAAGTGAAAGGACGGCTAACCATCACCAGACAGGAAACCTGAGTCACTTAATATTACTGATGGAGACAACTGTGGGGAGGGGAAAGTGTTTTTGTGAAGCAAACTGTTTATAAATGATCTCTCATGGTACACAAAGCACAGACACGCTCATCTGAATGTGACCCAGCAGGAAAAATACAGAGGGTGGTTTTCACAATAGGAGCAAGTCCTGCATCAAAACTAAAAGGAAATATTTGGGAGGAATTTTCTGAGATCTCTGTCTGGGCATTTATAACTCCTAATTGTGTAAGGAGGTATGAGCTCTGAACATCACTGTGGTTACACATGGCTGTAGACATGGCTCTTTAAATCAATACCATAAGCCCTTACAAGGAGCCTAGTCTGAACCACCATCAATGTGAACTAAATTCTAGCATAAAATGTAGAAAGGTACCTGACTTGATCACTTCATGTATAGACAATACCTTATGTGTCATAGATTGACACTTATGTGTGGACTTGTGCTTCATGCAGCTTTTATACATATACATCTTTAAGAGCATCATGGAATAGTAGAGATGGTGATGACATCTGGAGGATGGGTACTCCTGAAGATCTTGTCATAGGGTACAGAATGAACACACATTGAAGGGCCTTAATCACATCTACTAAAGAAGCCATGATCAACTGTACCTGAATACCTAGTGGTAGACTTCCAAATAATATATCTGCTGTTTTTACTTTCTTATCCAATTATCTTTTCCTTTAAAAAAATGGAGATGTAATTTCATTTTTGGACCTTGTATCACTAGATATGTGATAAACTAGCCTTAAATGTTGGAGACATTCTTGTGCCTAAAATGTCCGTCTCAGCATGGTGCCTAGCATGACCTTCAAACAGTTAGATATTCGGAAGATTTTTTTCTGTACCTTTTAGACTTGGGATTTATTATTCTTGGTCATTTACCATGTAAATATATAGTATTTAATCTTTTTTTTTTGGTCTGGTTGAATGTCCTTCCTAAACCATCTATGTTAGAACAAATGGCAGAATTTCCCATCTTTACTTCTTTAAATATTCTATTGTATATTGATGCTACACTTTCTTCCTAAGAGATGGAATAATGTATCATTAACATACATTCATTTTTTGGTGAAGTTTGAGTACATGCTGTAGCTATGAGCTTTTCGACCTAGCATCTGCGTTCCCAGAATAACAACTTGGAGACTTAATTATTTATGAATAAATACATAAGCCATAAACTTTGGCTTGTTCCCCAACTAGCTCGTAACTTACACAACTCATTTATTCTGGTATATGTCTGCCACATGGCCAGTTACCTCTCCTCATTTAATTTGTCTGTCTCTTCCAAGTCATGGGTGAAATATCCTGTTCCTGACTCTTTCCCAGAGTTCCTTTCTTTTTGCCAGATGCCCCACCTTCTAATCCTGCCTCAGCTCATTGGCCATCAGATTTTTATTGACAGATGATGCTTCTACATAGTACACAAGAGATTGTCTCTACGACATGCTCGGTGTCTAACACAGTGCTTCTGGTTGTCCATCTTTCTGCCTTTTCCCTTTGTTAGTTGATAGTGACTTTGAACTTCTTATCCCTAAAGTGCTCTAATTATGAAGTTATGCTGCTTCATCTGCTTGGGGTTGGCTACTTTCCCTTCTGTCTGGAAAATGTTCATCCACTCACACACCTCATTGTAACCACATTGATGCTCCAGTCTGCTTCTCTAAATGCATGGTCCAGAGGACTGACTCATCAGTTTATTTAGCTTCTGTAACTTTCTTTTGTTAAATAATCATAGTATCTAATCGATCAATAAGACTGTGGTTTGAACAGTACTAAGAGCAACCTTACTGTTTTAATTCTCATCTCTATTTGGCCTAGCTGGTTGCATCACTTAGGAGATGTCAGGTTCTTTGTTTAAGTATTGATATTTCTTCAGGAGAATAGTTCTTTGGGAATTATAGAGTCCCTTCCTCCTTCCTAACTTTGCTACCAGGTGATAAGTCAGAATGAGAGAATGCTCTAAGCTAAACCCCATCTTTGCATTATGTGTTTCTAACTGGGCACAAACACCCACTGAATTAATAGGCAGTTCCAGTGTGTACTGCAGGTACACCTTACACAGATAGCTTCCAAAGATTAGAATAGTAGTTTGATGTCAGCAATGGCCTGACTTAACATTGAATCTAATCAAAGGACCTTCGTGGATGGAAGGGGTATGAGCATTCTACACACAACAGGCTATTCCAATGGCGTTGGAGCTTTCGTGCTCCCTGGTTTCTTTTATTCCATCCTAAGTGAAACAGAATCGTTCCTGTGAGTGTTGATATTTGCTAATTACAAGGTTTGTGCTATTTTACACTACCTGCTGCCCTTAGGAATTCCTTAAATATTGGCAAACATTTTTATACCTATACCACATAACCTGCAAGTATCACTAACATGTATAATCAGAGACACAATACAATAATGTCCTTTTAATTATCATTGTTATTCCATCCATTTCTGAGCCTCACCTTAGTCTCTGAACAAAAGAAGTCTTTGCATCACAACTGATATTCAATTAAAATTAAAAGCTTTTTTTTTTACTTGCTATTTTATCATATGGAAGGCTTCACTTCTGGGTTTGGTCTTAATAATCTTTATTTTCTACTTTCCTGTGATCTGGTGGATTCATGACCTATTGTTTAGTTGTATCTCGGGCAAATATACAACTGACCCGATGATAAAGAATCTCTCCCTTTCCATCACTCAGAAGAAGCAGTGAAACATTTCCTCTTCCTGGAAACTGACAATCTGTAGGAGGAAGTCTCACTCTACTGAAAGAGTCATCTCTCATCATCATGAAGTACTTCACATAAAACATTAAAACAAACTGCTACAAAACCAAAACAAATAAAACCCCACGGTGTTATACAGAGGATGTGAGCACATATTTTCACTATGTGATCATAGTCTCAACTTAGTAACAACAGAGTTCAAACTTGCCAATTCTCTTTCTTTTTGTCATTGCTAATATTGTTATTAATATTTGAATTTGGTACTTACTTCTCTCATCATTACAGAGCTGTAATGTTTGTTGGTAAAACAAAATATTTATTCTCTATTTAAATGCTTGTGTAGCCTGGTAGAGGTTGTTAAATTAAAATGTTGGAGTAACATATTGTGTTAAATTTAACTCTGATTTGATAGGTTACTTATATTGAGAATTTAATTTTATAAACACTCTCCAAATATTATCTGTTTGTCACATTGCTTTATTTATGCCATGAAGATTTAATCTTCAAAACTACAATATTTAGAACAATATCTATATGTTCCACTTAAGAAAAAAATTGAGCCACAATGTGATTTTCATAAGCTTAAATACTGCTTGGAAAATGTAGATCTGGAAGTTTATGAAGGCCAAATACAACCCTGAACTCCATTTATACCTCAATTGGCTTATGCCTAAAGAGTAGGAAAGCTCATGGTTCCCTGTTCTCTTGGACAGCTGTATCACTTTATATGTCCAGTTATCTTTAGTCAGAACTGTCATTTTGTTTCATTGAATGAATTTTGAAGATGATGAAAATAAGTGAATTGGTTACATCATAGCTGAGGACCCAGAAGGTAACAACCCTGGGGCTTGGCGTCCAGAGGAATGGTCAGTGAGTTCAAATGTTCCTGATGGAGTGTGGACAAAAGCCAGGCTATGATCTAGGCAGTTTCCCAGGATAACATATTCTTGTTTTGTCTACAGTAAGTTTACATTCAAATTTGTGTCATCTGGGTGAAAGTCCTGGGCTCCACATCCCTCTCAGCATCAACTATGATCAGTCTTCGTAAACAAGAGGCTCTGAGTAGTTATGAAAGAGGGTAAGGTCTCTTTGGAACCTGCCCTCCCACAGGTAGTTATCAGGTTTGGCACTGGTTACAAGACTGGATTCCAGGAGATGCTATAAAGGAACCCAAGTCCTTCTATGACCCTGGGTTTGCAATGAACACATCACTTCCAAACCAAACTGAATCTGACTTAAGAGGTAAAAAGACATTGACTACCTGCTGATGACAGGAGATAAAAGTCACATCTTAGAAGTTTCTATGTATCAAAAGGATGAAAATTTTGGTTATTTTTAATTTCCTTGCTGTCTTTTTCTCCCCTTAATTTATTTATCCCAGTTACAGCTTCCCCCTACTCTTATCTTCCCAGTTTCACCCTTGTAAATCCCTCCCCACATTAACCCCTCTTTTACTCAGAGAAGAGACAGCCCCACCTTGGGTACCTACTACCCACCCTGGGACATCAAGTTGCAACAAGACTAAGCTCATCCTCTCCCATTGAAACCAGAAAAGGCAGTCCAGCTAGGAGAAGGGATCCAAGGCAGGCAACCGAGCCAGAGCCAGCCCACACCATTCAAGCCTCAATTGTTAGGGAACCCACATGAAGATCCAGAAGCACATCTGCTACAAATGTGGAGGGGCCTAGCTCCAGCTCCTGCATTATCTTTGGTTGTTTGGTCAGTATCTGTGAGCCACCATGGGCCCAAGTTAGTTGCCTCTGTAGGTTTCTTCTGGTGTTCTTGACCACTCCAGCCACTCAATTCTATCCTCCCATTCTTCCAAAAGACTCCTCTGGCTCTGCCTGATATTTGGCTGTGAGTCTCTGTATCCATTCTGCAAGCATAGCAGAGTATCATTAATAGTGTCAGGGGTTGGCTTTCTCCCATGGGATGGATGAGTCGCAAGTTGGACCAGTCATTGGTTGGCTGTTCCCTCAATCTCTGCTCCATCTTTATCCCTCTGCATCACATAGGCAGGACAAATTTTGGGTTTAAGGTTTTGTAGGTGAGTTGATATTGCCCTCCCTCCTTACTGTCCTGGTCAGTGTTCTATTGTTGTGAAGAGACCATGGTAAATCTTATACAAGAAAGCATTTATCTGGGGCTTGCTTACAGTTTCTGAGGTTTAGTCCATTTTCATTATGGCAGAAAGCATGGCAGCACATAGGAAGGGGTACTGGAAATGTAGCTGAGAGTTCTATACCTGGATCTGTAGACTGCAAGAAGCCACTAGGCTTGACTTAGGCTTTTGAAATCTCAAAGCCCACCCTCATCACACACTTCCTCAACAAGGCCACACTTCCTAATCCTTTCAAATACTGCCACTCCCTAAGCATTTAAACTTATGAACCTATGGGGGCCATTCTTACTCAAAGCACCACACTTAACACATAATAATACCATTTAAGTAAAAGAATGGAAATAGGGATGAGTAACATTCTTAATAGTGTTTCTCAAATTTTCACATGAAAAGGAACCATTTTGCAAGTTCTATGAAATGCAAATCCTTAGACTACAACTTTTGCCAACATGAAACTAAGCCCAGCTCTGTAGAGTCTTTGCAAAAATGTTTTGCTTTTTCCCTTAAATCTTCAGGAGACAGTCCCATGCCCAGGCTTTAGAAAGCAGGACATCAAACAAGGACAGTGGAGAACTCTGGTCCAAACAAAATAGAGGAGACAATGGCCAAGAAGCTGAAAGCTACTCAAAGATTATCCCTTATATTTATAACTGCTATAGCTTCTTTAGTGTTCATGAAGCTGTAACATGTATCATTAAAAGCCTCAGATTTGTAAATTAGGTAGGAATGCTATGTGTTCTCATGGATTTTAGGAGGAATTTCTAGGATATGGTCAGTAATTTTGTAGCATATAATGCAGTTTTAATATCAGTTAAGTCATGTGATTTAGCTGAGTCAGTACAGACAAAAAATGAGAAAGAACCCTCCCCTCAATTTTGTCTCAGTGTACAGACATTTAACGTATGTAAAGTTGTTTTTACTCCTTTCTTGATGGTGGGATTGCAAACTAGTACAACCACTCTGGAAATCAATCCAGAGGTTTCCCCAGAAAACTGGAAATAGATCTACCTGAAGACCCAGCTATATCACTCTTTGGTACATACCCAAAAGATGCCCCACCATACCACACAGGCAAGTGCTCCAATAGGTTCATAGCAGCCTTATTTATGATAGCCAGAAGCTGGAAACAACCCAGATGTCCTACAATGGGAGAATGGATACAGAAAGTGTGGTTCATCTATACAATGGAATACTATTTAGCTATTAACAATGATGACATTATGAATTTTGCAGGCAAATGGATAGAACTAGAAAATATCATCTTGAGTGAGTTTACTCAGACCCAAAAGGACAAGCATGGTATATGCTCACTAATAAGTGGATATTAGCTAAAAAAGTACAGAATACCTAGGATACAATCCACAGAACTCAAGAAGGTTAATAAGCAGAAGGACCCAAGAGAAGATGCTTCAGTTCCACTTGGGAGGGAGAAGAAAACAAACATAGGAGGCCAAAAGAAGGAGGGAGGGTCCTGGGTGGGAGTTTGGAGAGGGAGGGGAAAAGAGTAACATGGTTGGGTATTGGTCAGGGGGACAGGAGAGAAGACTTGAGGGCCAGTAGAATGCATGGAAATATATAACCTGGGGGAGGGTAGGGAGATCCTCTAGAGTGTAACAGAGACCTGGGAGGTGAAAGCCTCTCAGGACTCAAAGGAAGGGACCTTAGATGAAATGTCCAACAGAAGTGATAGGGAACTCATAAAGTCAATCTTTAGTAGAAAGACAGGGTATCAAGAGGAGGGATGGGGTTACCATCCCACAGCCAAAAACTCTGACCCAGAATTGTTCCTGTCTAAAAGAACTGCAGGGACAAAAACAGAGAAAAGACTAAGGGAAAGGGGGTCCAGTGACAGCCAAACATGGGATCTATCTCAAGGGGAGACCCCAAGGCCTGACACTATTACTGATGCTATGGTATGCTATAGATAGGGGAGAGGCCCAACAAGCAACCCACCTAGACAGATGCAATTGTTTACACCCAACCATTGGACTGAAGTCCGGGACCCCTGTGGTTGAATTATGGGAAGGCTGGAAAAAGCTGAAGAGGAGGGCAACCCCATAGGAAGACCATCAGTCTCAACTAACCTGGACCCCTGGGATCTCTCAGAGACTGAGCCATCAAGCAGGCAGCATACAAGAGCTGGTCTGAGGCCTCTAAAACATACAGAGCAGAGGATTACCTGGTCTGGTCACAGTGGAAGAATAGAAGCCTAACCCTCAAGAGGCTTGAAGCCCCAGGGAGTGGGGAGGCCAGGTGGTGAGGGGGGTCATTCTCTTGCAGGTTGTTCTCAGAACAAGTTAATTTCAAAGGAAAAAAATTATGTATTCAAAATAGCAAGAAATAATTAAACCATCTTCATTTCAAATTCAGCTCTGAAGAAAAAAAAGGAGGCAATGTCACTGGTAAATTATAATATTTAAGAAATAGGGTTATGGGGAGACAGCTTTGTACCCAATCTCACAGAAACCATAGGAAGTGGTGCTCCCAGGAGCTCTAACCTGGGCAGTATGTCAGGTAAGCAGACAGCAACATCCGCCCAAAACAAGGAGTAACCTCGACCCACAGGGACCCAGGAATTCACTCCTGGCCAGGAACACTGGTTCCTTCCAGTCTCCACCTGAGCACTGAGCAGATCTTGGGTCTCAGCTCTAACCCCAGCAGCAATACCCATCCAAAACAGTTCTGACACAACCAAGATAAGAGGAAAGACAGGCTCCAGTCAGAGACAGCGCAGGTAGCATCAAGGAGACCCAGATGGCAAAAGGCAAGTGCAAGAACATAAGCATCAGTAATCCAGGGTACTTGGCATCATCAGAACCTAGTTCTCCCACACAAGAAAGTCCTGAATTCCCCATATCACCAGGAAAGCAAGAGTCAGATCTAAAATCACTTCTAATGATGAAGATAGAGGACTTTAAGAAAAACAAATAATACTCTCAAAGAATTTGAGGAGAACACAGGTAAACAGGTAGAAGCCCTTAAAGAGGAAACAAAAATTTCTTAAAGAATTACCAATAGAATACAAGAGATAGAAGAGACAATCTCATGTGCAGAAGATACCATAGAAAATATTGACACAACTGTCAAAGAAAATGCAAAATGCAAAAAGTTCTTAACACAAAACATCCAGGAAATCCAGGACACAATGAGAAGACCAAACCTAAGGGTAATAGGTATAGAAGAGAGTGAAGATTCTTAACTTAAAGGGCCAATAAATATCTTTAACAAAATTATAGAAGAAAACTTCCCTAACCTAGAGAATGAGATGCCCATAATCATACAAGAAGCCTACAGAATGCCAAGTAGACAAGATCAGAAAAAAAAATACCTCCTGTCACATAATAATCAAAACACAAAATGCACAAAACAAAGAAAGAATTTTAAAAGCAGTAAGGGAAAAAGGCCAAGTAACATATAAAGGCAGACCTATCTGAATTACACTAGACTTTTCACCAGATCCTATAAAAGCCAGAAGATCCTGCACAGATGTCATACAGACCCTAAGAGAACATAAATGCCAGCCCATGTTACTATACCCAGCAAAACTCTCAATTACCATAGATGGAGAAACCAAGATATTCCATGACAAAACCAAATTTACACATTATGTTTCCACAAACACAGCATTACAAAGGATAATAGCAGGAAAGTTCCAAAACAAGGAGAGCAATTATACCCTAGAAAGAGCAAGAAGGTAATCATCTTCCAACAAACCCAAAAGAAGATAGCCACATAAACAATGTCTCTACTATTAACAAAAATAACAGGAAGCAACAATCTCCTCTCCTTAATATCTCTTAACATCAATGGACTCAATTCCTCAATAAAATGACATAGGATAATGGACTGGATACGCAAACAGGACCCAGCATTTTGCTGCATACAGGAGACCCACCTCAGTGACAAAGACAAATACTACCTTAAAGTAAAAGGTTGGAAAACAATTTTCAAGATAATGGTCCCAAGAAACAAGCTGGAGTAGCCATTCTAATATCGAATAAAATCAACTCTCAACTTAAAGCTATCAAAAAGGATAAGGAAGAATATTTCATACTCGTCAAAGAAAAAGTCAACCAACATGAACTCTCAATTCTGAACATCTGTGCTCCAAATGCAAGAGTACCCACTTTCATAAAAGAAACCAGTATGTTCAAAGCACACATTGTACCTCATACAATAATAGTGGGAGACTTCAGCACCCCACTCTCAGCAATGGACAGAACATGGAAACAGAAACTAAACAAAGATACAGTGAAACTAACAGAAGTTATGAACCAAATGGACTTAACAGGTATCTATAGAAGATTTCACCCTAAAAAAAATATATACTTTTTTTCTCAGCACCTCATGGTACCTTCTCCAAAATAGACCATATAATTGGTCACAAAACAGGCCTCAAAAGATACAAAAAAATTGAAATAATCCCATGCATGATCAGATCACCATGGACTAAGGCTGGTCTTCAATAACGACAAAGATAATGAAAAGCCCACATTCACATAGACACTGAACAATACTCTACTCAATGATAATGTGCTCAGGGAAGAAGTAAAGAAAGAAATTAAAGACTTTTTAGAATTTAATGAAAATGAAGACACATCATACCAAAACCTATGGGACACAATGAACACAGCACTAAAAGAAAAACTCATAGCTCTAAGTGCTTACAAAAAGAAACTGGAGAGACCATACACTAGCAGCTTGAAAACACACCTGAAAGCTCTAGAACAAAAATAACTAAATATACCCAAGATGAGTAGACGGCAGAAAATAATCAAACTTAGGGCTGAAATCAACCAAATAGAAACAAACAAACAAAAACTATACAAAGAATCAATAAAACCAAGAGCTGGTTCTTTGAGAAAATCAACAAGATAAATAAACCCTTAGCCAGACTAATTAGAGGGCAGAGAGACAGTATCCAAATTAATAAAATCAGAACTGAAAAGGGTGACATAACAACAGAAACCAAGGAAATTTTAAAAAATAATCAGATCCTACTACAAAGGCCTATACTCAACAAAATTAGAAAATCTGGATGAAATGGACAATTTCTAGACAAATACCAGTTATCAATGTTAAATCAGGAGCAGATAAATCATCTGAACAGTCCCATAACCCCAAAAGAAATAGAAGCAGTCATTAAAAGTCTCCCCACCAAAAAAAGTTCAGGGCTTTTAGTGCAGAATTCTATCAGATCTTCCAGGAAGACCTAATACCAATTCTTTTTAAACTATTCCACAAAATAGAAACAGAAGGAACACTACCCAATTCATTCCATGAAGCCAAAATTACGCTCATACCTAAACCGCAGAAAGACTCAACAAAGAAACAGAACTTCAGACCAATCTCACTTATGAATATTGATGTAAAAATACTCAATAAAATTCTTGCAAACTGAATCCAAGAACACATCAAAACAATCATCCATCATGATCAAGTAGGCTTTATCCCAGGAATGCAGGGATGGTTCAATATATGGAAATCCATCAATGTAATCCACTATATAAACAAACTCAAAGAAAAAAAACCCACATGATCATATCACTAGATACCGAGAAAGCATTTGACAAAATTTAACACCCCTTTATTATAAAAGTCTTGGAAAGATCAGGAATTCAAGACCTATACCTAAGCATAGTAAAAGCAATATACAGCAAATCAGTAGCCAATATCAAACTAAATGGAGAGAATCTTGAAGCAATCCCACTAGAATCAGGGACTAGACAAGGCTGCCCACTTTCCCCCTACCTATTCAGTATTGTACTGGAAGTCCTAGCCAGAGCAACTAGGCAACAAAAGGAGGTCAAAGGGATACAAATTGAAAAGGAACAAGTCAAAATTTCACTATTTGCAGATGATATGATAGTATACTTAAGTGACCCCAAAACTTCCACCAGAGAACTCCTAAACTTGATAAACAACTTTAGCAAAGTGGCTGGGTATAAAGTCAACTCAAGCAAATCAGTAGCCTTCCTCTACTCAAAAGATAAAGTGGCTGAGAAAGAAATTATGGAAACAACACCCTTCACAATAGTCACAAATAATATAAAATACTTTGGTGTGAATCTAACCAAGCAAGTAAAAGACCTATATGACAAGAACGTTAAGCCCTTGAAGAAATAAATTGAAGCAGATCTCAGAAGATGGAAAAATCTCCCATACTCATGGATTGGAAGGATTGATAGGAAAAATGGCTATTTTGCTGAAAGCAATCTACAGATTTAATGCAATCCCCATCAAAATTCCCACTCAATTCTAACAGAGAAAGAGTAATCTTTTTTTTTTCTTTTTTTCTTTTTTTTATTGGAAATTTTATTTACACTTCAGATGCCATCTCCTTTCCCCATTCCCCCCCTAAGAAAACCCCTATCCCATGCCCCCTTTTCCTTTTTGCACTTATATATTTTTTTTAAAAAATGTTAATCAAAGGCTTTATAAGTTTGGTATTGCTCAATCAGAGGTGTAACCCACTACCCAACCTAGATATATCAACTATCTTTGACTGGTGGAGATACATGAACATCTGCCTCTCTGTCTCCCCCGTCTTTCTCTCGCTCATCACCTAGCTTCTCCTCTCCTTCTTCTCCTCCTCTTCTTACCCCGAGAAAGAGCAATCTTAAAATTCATTTGGAATAACAAAAAAACCCATGGTAGCAAAAACTATTCTCAACAGTAAAAGAACTTCTGGGGGAATCACAATCCCTGACTTCAAGCTGTACTACAAAGCAATAGTGATAAAAATTGCATGGTATTGAAACAGAGACAGGCAGATAGATCAATGTAATAGAATAGAAGACCCAGAAATGAACCCCCATACCTATGGTCACTTGATCTTTGACAAAGAAGCTAAAACTATCCAGTGGAAAAAAGACAGCATTTTTAACAAATGGTGCTGGTCCAACTGGAGGTCAGCATGTAGAAGAATGCAAATTGATCCATTCTTATCCCCTTGTACAAAGCTCAAGTCCAAGTGGATAAAGGACCTCCACATAAAACCAGTTACACTGAAACTAATAGAAGAGAGGGTGGGGAAAAGCCTTGAACACATGGGCACAGGGGAAAACTTCCTGAAAAGAACACCAATGGCTTATGCTCTAAGATCAAGAATTGACAAATGGGACCTCATAAAACTACAAAGCTTCTGTAAACCAAAGGGCACTGTCAATAGGACAAAGCGGCAACCAACAGATTGGGAAAAGATCTTTACCAACCCTATATCTGATAGAGAGCTAATATCCAAAGTATACAAAGAACTGAAGAAATTAGACTCTAGACAATTAAATAACCCTATTAAAAATGAGGTACAGAGCTGAAAAAAGAATTCTCAACTGAGCAAACTCGAATGGTTGAGAAACACCTAAAAAAATGCTCAACATCCTTAGTCATCAGGGAAATGCAAATGAAAACAACACTGAGATTCCACTTCACACCAGTCAGAATTGCTAAGATTGAAAACACAGGTGACAGCAGATGTTGGCGAGGTTGTGGAGAAAGAGGAACACTCTTCCCTTGTTGGTGGGATTTTAAGCTGCTCCAACCTCTATGGAAAGCAGCTTGGTGGTACCTCAGAAAATTGAACATATTGTTACCTGAGGATCCAGCTATACCACTCCTGGGCATATACCCAAAAAATGTTCCAACATTCAACAGGGACACATGCTCCACTATGTTCATAGCAGCCTTATTTATAATAGCCAGAAGTTGTAAAAAACAGAGATGTCCTTCAATGGAGGAATGAATACAGTAAATGTGGTTCATTTACACAGTAAAGTACTACTCAGCTATTAAAACAATGAGTTCATGAAATTCTTAGGCAAATGGATGGAAGTAACCCAATCGCAAAAGAACACACATGGTGTGCACTCACTGATAAGTGGATATTAAAAATGAGTCACCTGTGGTGTTTGCTGTTAGAAGTTCTAATCCCGATGTTAACCTCCAGACTTATACTACTCAGACCTTCGATTGGCCATTGACAAGACATCAAACAGCTAGAGATTGACATCACTAATGTAAAGAAATCCCTCATTTCGCTGTCTGAAGTGATCTCCAAAAACTGCAAAGGACTTTATTTACTCTTTTACAATAGAAAAGACTATGTACAGCTCTAGACTGTGCACAGCCCTTAAAGAAGAATGTTGCTTTTACATAGACAAGACAGGGATGGTTAAAGAGAGCATGAAAAAGGTCAAAGAAGGCCTTGATAAAAGACAGAGAGAGAGAGAGAGAGAGAGAGAGAGAGAGAGAGAGAGAGAGAGAGAGAGAGAGAGAGAGAGAGAAATGAGAACTGGTACAAGAATTGGTTTTCAACCTCTCCATGGTTGTCAATCCTACTTCCTTCCATCTTGGGACCATTAATTGGGTTATTTTTGCTTATTTCTTTTAGTCCCTGTGCCTTAAATAGGCTGTCTAATTTTGTGAAACAACAGATAGATAGTTTGGTAGCAAAACCTATTCAGATACATTATCATAAGTTAGCTATGGAGGACCACGAGACTCAAGATGAGGTTGTTACTCTATTCAGAGTGTTCCCAAAACCCATCTCCACCCAACCTAAAAGAGGGGACTTCTGCCCCTAGACCAAGCAGAGAGGGGCCACCCAGAACCTCCTCTGACTGGCAATCTGAATTATTGCTTAGGCTGTGAGGCTAAACACTACAAGGGAATATAAATAAAAATTAAAAATATCTTTCTGGGTTCCCTGAGGGACAAGCCTGACTGCATAGGGGTTGATGTCAAAAGTATCCCCTCTCCAGGAAAAAGACCTCAGGATGGGTATGGCCCTCATACCTCACTGGACAATGACAGGAGGACCAGAGCCATTACAAGGTCCCCTTTAATTACTAGAGGTCAGGCCTCTATTCCCATCTTTGCAAGATTAGAATCGCCATGGCCCTTCTATACTTGGAGAAGGGAGGAGATGTCAGGTGCAGCCCTGATTATACACTGAAGGTCTAAAATCAGCCATACACCTAAAATCAGCAATAGGCCTGACATATATGCCTGCTAACACAAAGTCTTGGGTCTCTGTGGAAAAACACTGAAACAGATGGCTATACGCTATTGTAAACAGGCAGCTTTGGTGGGAATTTACCAGCCTAAGTAGTCACAGACCTTGTAGATAAATAGCCTTGATGGATAGTACCAACTTAGATAAAGACAAGTGAATCATAAGCAGAGTCATAGTGACCTGTCCCCTGAAACTCCACCCAGCTGATACGCTGTTCTGGAAGATATCTGTACTCCCCCTGAACACCTATGCTCCTGTGTCATCCCTTTCCCCACATCCTGCATTTTTGTGTTTATAACCCCTGTGTGAAAAAGTAAAAATTAACCATTTGATAAAGAAAAAAAAAAGACATCTGGATAAACAGAAATGTAATCTTGCAAGGAACAAGAACTAGTTGTAAAATGGGGTGAGGCCGTGCCTGGTTCAGAAAGAATGTGGGAAGCAGAAATGGACAGGATCAATTCTCAGGTGGTGGACACCAAACTAAACCACATCTTCCAACCACCCATACAGAGCAATGCATAAGAACCTGGCACCCAGGAAAAAGAATTTCTGCCTACTCCTTCTGCAGGCAATACCACACAGAGTTGTTGGACTCTAGAGTTTTTTTTCAATTATGTAATTTATCTTTGTATAAAAAAAAGAAAAGGAAAGAAAACTACAACCAATCAAAATGCAGTCGCAGAGCCCAGTCCCATTGGATGCATCAATAAAACACTCCTACACCAAGGCTGAGGAAATGTTATGGAAGAGAAGGTGTAAAATTAAGAGTGACAGCAGATCAGGGAGTTTGCTATGAGACTGTCTCCTGCTAGTATCAGAAGCTACACCCATAAAGTCTCACCAACATGACTGCTTAATCACGGACTGAACAAGCATGATCCCAACAGTCATGCCATAGTGGACAAGAGAAAGCCCATGCAGCCTCAAGGCTATTCCTAAAATATCATTGTTATTTCTAATTAGGAAGCTCATTTACATAATTGAGAATTAAATTAACACATCAAAATGCAAAAAAAAAGAAATACGGTTATTATTGTAATGAATTTGACTATAGACTTTTGCTCTATTTTTCATGGCCACCAACTGTGTTTCATCTTGCAGAACTAAATGAAAGACATACTTCAGCCATTTATTTGCATAAGGGTCTATAGCAGCTAAAGAAATGTTTTAAGAAATAATACAGGCGTAATACATTTTTAAAAAAATCAGAAATAAAGCTGGAATAGTAGTTACTCCAAAAAAATCAGAACGTTTTCTTTTTAAATATATAATGGTCAGTGTACTATGTCATCTGATAGTCTAATAGAAAATTTCCAGCAAACCCATCGTATAGAAGTAAATGAAGAACCATGTGGGCGTTTCCTTTGCATTACCTAGGGAAACCCAGACTCCTGATTCAATCCCATGGGTAAGAGACATGCTTTCATCTCAGTACTTCTATCAGACCAGCCTACTACAGTGTAGCATATACATCAGTATCTCTCCATTTCACTAGCTAGAGGGCTGCCAGTGCTTTCCTGTTGCACTTTCTTCTAGTTGATATCTGAATCCCTTGCTCTGCTGTGGATAACTCCCAGTCTGTAGCCCCCACTCTCTGAAGTTAGTGGCATCTTGGAATAGTTGTTGATGGCTACATTTGGGGAGATGAATCCTAGCAGTTAGGAAGACAGGGTTTGGGGGTTTGGCTCTCAACATTTACCTTTTGCTGGCCTTTCTTTCCTACTTCATCTTTTATGCTGTGGGTGTCTGCAAAACTGTTGCTATGATGTGGAAGCTCTGGTGTCTTGTCTGTCATGTCTTTGAAGCCTGTAGTATGCTTTTTTTGCTCTGTCTTGCCATTTAGTTCACAACGAGGAGGCACTAATAAATAATAAATTTACTGGTGGAGAGATCCTCTCCTAATCACATGATCACGTGGGTACTTTTAGAACTTAATTGCTGCGAAATGTCTGAGAGGAATTAAACAAGACCATATTCTTTCTTGTGAGTGGGCTTGCTCTCTCCAAGCTCACAGGACCCACAGTATAGACAAATATGACAGATGTCATTGTCAATATAGCATAATAGGTCTGCATCTGTCCTGAAAACAATGGACAGAGATAATGACTGCTAATACACGAAGATAATGACCGCTGAACATTAGAAGTGTTTAAGCTCTAATAATTTCCCTTAATAATTATTCGATACCAGCTACTGATGATCCCTTGTCCAGGGAAACGCTACGTTTGGAGGTGTCAGTACTGATCTTTAAATCCTGGGAAGGAAAGCCAGAAATGCTTCTGACTTTAAAGAAACTGCATTTACAGCAAAGGAGTCCCTGACTGTGCCTGCTTGCCTTAAAATAAACTACCTGTAAGAATACAGCTAACAGTAATAAACTACCCTCCTTCTGCGCCTTCTATGAGAATGGCAATTACACAACCCAAAGCTGAAGAAGAGTGTCTGTGTTTTTTTTTTTTTTTAAAATGATTGACCTGCTTATCTCAGTGAATCAGGAGGGGGAGAAAAAAGGCAGCAGGCAAGCCCCAGAGAAGACAGTACCTTTAACAACAATAACAAAAGCAGTATTTGAACGTTATGACGAAAAATATAATTAAATCGAGCTGCCTGTTGTCAAGGAGACAGAAAGTTGAAGTGATTCACAGGCCTGATGATGGGATGAGAACGAGCAATTGAATGAGAAGATAAGGAAGATGGAGAATGGGGGAGCACTCAGTCCCTCTTATAAGGCACATCAAGAGAGATTGCTATTTTTTTTTTTTAAGGGAACAATGGAGATGTCTGAGTACTTACTGCCTCCCCCCACTCCGCCCCCAACTAAAATGACTGAAGTAGAATTTTTTTTATTAATTCACTTGGTAGTGACATTCTGCCTTCAAATGTCTTTAATGGGGGGAGGATATACAGAAGAATATGCCTTTCTAAATTTAAGCAATTCTGTTTTGATGAGAATTCTTAACCCATGACTCCTCTGGAGAAAATGGGATTGAAGATACAGCAGCTAAATGTACCGCTGAAGGTGTTACTGTGTCCTGGGATGGATTTTAATATCCCTGTTATATTCTTCAAGTCTATTCTGTCATGCTAGGTAAATGTAGTCTAGTGCTTGGACGGTGAATAGGTGAATAGTGACTGTCTCGATTGCACGGGGCAAGTGAGCAACACTGAGGAAGATGGTTAAACACGCACAAAGTGTACATCCTCTGCAAAAGGGTCAAGGGGAGCGGACGTAGAACTCACTACCCATCTACATGGGTGTCATAAATGCTTCACATGCAACAGAAGGGACAGATAACAGTGTTCTTGCACTTAGCTCTTCCCTGTTCCAGTGCCTTTATGCCAAATCTCTTTATATCTATCGAGGTGTAAGCAGTACACCATAAACTATATGTTCAATTTACATAATGAGGAGTGTTCGCTTAAAAAAAAAAAAAAAACACCTGGAACCATCATGGTCAGGTTATGTTTGTTTGTTTGTTTTTATTCAGTGTGTGTGTGTGTGTGTGTGTGTGTGTGCACTCGCACATGTGCACACTCACGTATGGAGGCCACAGGGCAACATCTTATCTCTTGGAACTAGAACAACAGGCTGTTGTGAGCCACCTGACCTTGGTGTGGGAACCGAACTCAGATCCTCAGGGAAAACGGGCTCCAGTTTCAGCTACTGGGCAGTCTCTCCAACTCTGGGGTTTATTTTGAATTGTCCCTCAACTGCTCCCTGCTAGCCTTCTGTGAGCTCGCAGATGTGCTTTATATCAGTAAAACTTAGCTCACGGGATCTGGTAATTGACATACATCCGTCGTCATACTGTGACCTCTTCCTATCTAGCTGTTTTCATGGTGGCTATTTTGAGAGCTGACCATGTTCTGTACATTGCAGAGACACTCCCTTTACTTCCAAGGAGTGTTTCCTTGTGTGAATATACCACAATTTGATATATCAGTTTTCCTGGTGGCAAATCTTTGTGTTATTTTAGTTTTGGTTTTAGAACTAACAAAATCCCTCACTAACATGACTGACATCAGAATGTAGCATTGGTGGACATTGGAGAGTTCCCACTGAACTTTATAAGAAACCATTATGCTGGTTTTTAAAATTGCTGCATAATGCATTAATGTCATCTGCATGAGAGTCCCCTGAGTCCCCTAGCTCCCTTAACACCTAGTTTGGCCAGTCTTCTGAAATACAAATCTAAACATGTATTCTTATAAATACACATTTAGAGCCTGTTGTGGTTTTAAAAATATTTTTTTTCTAATGACTAAAAGGCTTAAAATTTTTCTGTGTTCTTTGTTCAACAACCTCTGGCTTAGTGTATATTCAAATTTTCACTCATTTTGATATATTGTGGTTTTGTTATATTTCCTATGTTTCAGTAATGGATGTGTTCCACACTGAATATGTGGCATGTGAATCCCTCTTTTTTTTTTTTTTAACTTTCTTTTTTTTATTGGATATTATATTTGTATTTCAGATTTTATCCCCTCACCCCATTCCCCCCTCCACCCAGGAACCCCCATCCCACCCCCTCCTCCTGCCTCCACGAGGGTGTGCCCCCACCTACCCCCTACTACCACCTCCCTACCCTCGAATTCCTACCCACTCAGTGTTCAGCCTTCATGGGACCAAGGATCTTCTCTCCCACCCATGCCTGACAGGGCCATCCTCCCCTAGGTATACAGCTGGAGTCATGGGTCCCTCCCTATGTGCTCCCAGGCTGGTGATTTAGACCCTGGGGAGCTCTGGTTGGTTGGCACTGTTGCTCTCCTCTTGGGGCCACCAACCCTTTCAGCTCCTTCAGTCTTCCTACTTCTCCATTGGGAACCCTTGATCAGATCAATGGGTAGCTGCGAGCATCCACCTCTGGATATGTCAGACTCTGGCAGACCTCCGAGGAGACAGCTATATCAGGCGAATCCCTCTTTTCTCTTCTGTATTTTTTAACAAAATCTTCAGAAAGCAGTTTTAATTTTAGTGAGATACAATTCATATGTATCCATATATATCCATATATATATACATATATGGATATATACATATACATATATCCATATACATATATGGATATATATATACATATGAATTGTATATATGTGTGTGTGTGTCTTGTAACTTTTATATCATGCTTCTGACACATTTGTTTGAAGAACTCAGATATTTAAAGATCCCATTTTTCCTTAAAGTGACATATGATTTAAAGTTGCATATTCAAATCTACATTTTCTTTATATTGTTGTGTGCTGTGAGCTGTGTGTTACATTGTGATTCCTCAGTATTACTTAGTTTGGGTTTGGATTTTTGGCATGTGTGTTTACTTACTTCAGTGTTCTTTCTTGGAAACCTATCATTTATCCACTAAATTGCCTTTGATGCTCAGTTGCAAAGATTTAATATAGGGGTAGGAAGCTTTATAGTTTTGCACTCTGTTCCATTAACCAATTGGTCTACACTGCTACATATTGTCATTGCTAATTATTAGTTTAATTTCTACTTTGCTGAGAATATAGGGGTTAGTAAGAACCATAGAGAAGAGGCCGACAAACAATGTAGTGCTGGTGAGGAATAATGATTAGCCATTGCTCTGTCCTAGACAGTCTAGACAGACCTGTACACTGGTGAGTCTGAAGCATGGACTTGTGCGTGTGTTAATGACACTCACCATCCCTTGGAAACCCTGAAGTGTTTTGATATGCAATCAAATGCCAGTTCCTTTGTTTTCTTACCTTTCACACATTCACATATGTGAATAACTTCATGTATTTCTTATTTATTTTCATTTTTGAGACAGAACCTCATGTAGTACAGGGTAGCCTATGTAGTCAAGGCAGATCCTGAACTCCCTTTGCTTCACAAGTGCTAGGATTATAAGCATATAACATACCAGATATGTAGTGTGTACAAATATAGCATACTGGGCTTCTATTTCTGTTCCTTTCCACATTGAATTTAGTTTCTTCATATTTGTAGGCATGTTCCTTTTTTTTTTTTTTTTAAATAAAAAGCCCAAAATGCTTCAAAAATGTGTCCTATATATCCTACATAATGATCGGACACTTCTTCTCAGAGCCTCAAGGAAAAGAATGGGTTTATCCAGACACATATATTTATATTATGGAAAATTGTGAGCTACTCCAGATGATTAGGTAGCAGGGATATCTCCACGTATCTTAATGTCTCCTGAAGATGAAACTAGACCACACATCACAAAGAGTATTCAAACAGAAGACTGCATGCAGCTCCTTTCCCCTCTATTCCCTTCCTCTGCCAACCCTGAGGGAGGCACAGTTCCAACCCTGGTGGGCAGCAGATAGCACCTTTTTCTGTACTCTGACTTAATTTGTGATATCCTTTGAGCTGAATGAGATGTAGATCCAACTAGGCTTTTAAAAATCTGAAAGTCAGGTTATTCATTATCATCTAATTACCTTGAAAACTATGGAGTCTGCTCTTATTGCAATCTACTCCAGCAAAAGTGGAACTAACAAGGCTGAATTCAAAGACAAAAATTATTGGTGTCCCTCTTTATTCTGTAGTGTCAATGAATCTGAATATTTCAATTAGGGGCTTAATGATTTTGCTATCGCTTAATAAGAAAGTATTTTATCATTAAGTACTTTATTTGATAGTCTTAGCATTAAATCTGAGTTTTTAAATTTCTTTCTGTAGTGTTCTTAGGGAAAAAAAAAGTGAATGAATAAAAACATCATTAAAATACCAATGAGGGCCCAAGACTACACACATACATCATATCCAGCGATGTCGTTGACATGATATACATCAACCCCAGTGCACAGATGAAAGTCAACCACCAGACTTTTTACAAGATCTAAGAGCAAACAGCTAGTGGGGACAGCTGGGCAGCTAATGGGTCACAAGCACTTCTCCATCAGCCAGGAGCAATTTACAAGAGGTCAGAAACAGCTGGATGCTCCCCCACTGTTTGCCTAATGGCTTACAGAGAGTCAGGGACAATGATATCCACATGTGGCATTTGATTTAAGAAGTGGCCAGTCTTGGGTTTTTCACTTCTTGGCCAGGCTTCGAATCAGTCCCTCACTTTTGTAGGCAAAAAAAGTGATTACAGCTCTGGCAGCAATTGAGAAAATGCTGCTCTACTTCAGAGTGATTCTCTCAAGTTACATGACAGAGTAGAAACTTCATAGGAAGAAGAAGATGCAAACATGTGTATAGATACACACTTATCTTTTGGATAGGCTGTTTTTCTTGGCATTGAGAATTAGACACTAATATAAATCAAATCTATTCATCATGTCCTAAGTACCATAATTACTAAGCACAATATATTACTCTAACATGTCATCTTACAAACAGTTTTCTGTAGTGGCCTATCTTCATCAGAATACTTAGAAACCGACAACTCAGAAATCTCAACATTTTACACATCTCTATGTGCCAGTACATTTGAAAATAATAAACAACTTTAAGCTTCATTATGTGAGATGAAAAATCCATAACAATGAGGAGTGACACTTACAACCAAATAGCTACTGTCTGTTGTTTTTGCTTCATATTATAAAGCCTTGTGTACTGACTTCAGTGATTTGTGGATTATCAGCCATTGGGCAACATTATGATGAGTTTTACATTTTTCTTTTACTTCATTAAAAAGTCTAAGTCTATTGAATTGGAGATACTTTCTTGAAGTATATGATTTCACGGACTGATAAAAAGCTCAGGGGAAGAAGTAGAACCACAAAAGGTATCACCTGTAGAAGTAGGGACTAATTGATGGCCTCTTCTCTGTGGCATAGATGTTTGCCTTGTCCTGACATACAGTAGAGCACAAGTAAAGAGGTAGAGGAAGAAGAATGCACTAAAATGATGGAGGATCAGGAGGACTGTCAAGAGTTTAGCTTTAAGGAGAAGTTCTGGAAGGTATGGCCTTCATCAAGGCTGGGGAGCAAGCATTAGGAGAAGAGGAATATGCTGCAAAACCCCACAGTGTTCAGTCTCCTGTGCAGGTTAAGGATGACAACTGAGAGGACAGAAAGAATTCAGTTTATCACTATCTATCCACAGGGATGGCAAGGTGTCCAACTGCCAGAGCCAAACAGATCTCATGACTACAGTGATTGCCAAGTTCAGAAGTGTCTACAAGTACCATATCCTATAAGAGCCATGGGGCAAGTTAATGGATCAGACTGATGCCAGGGCAGAAAAGGAGGAGGACTGAGGTAACCATCTTACAAGATCTACTTTTAACCAATCTCCAGGTTCACAGGATGGTTTCAAGGCATTTCTGAACACTTTTAGAAAGATAAAGGCATGGAGCCCTTTCCTTCTGTGAGGGTATACCCAAAGAAGTCCATGGCCATAAAAGTTAAGTAACTGGATATTCATTTACAAACCAAATTTCCTTAGGCTAACACAAATCACAAACCAAACGTTGGAATTGTTAGGAAACTGAGTTCAAGCATTGGTACGACTTCAAAAAAAATCTTCAAGATAGTCTAAAGGTGTTTACTTTTTTTGTTTGTTTGTTTTTGTTCTGGAATACTCTCACTATGCCTTTTTGTGATAAGGAAATACCAGAAGATGGAAAGAAAAGGAGTTTTCTATAGAGCTGAATTGTTGAAGTGTCTGACTAGATATTTATTCAAATTGAAGGAGGGAGGAATAGTGAATAAAACTCACCAGAGTAATGGGATCATACTCTGAACCCTGTGATATAACAAAGACAAGGATGATTGTGGCTACAGAAGGAAAGCTAACCAAGCAATTCCAATGCTGTGGGAATACAAAGATACATACAATGTTTTCATATTTTCTTTAGGTTATCCACTTTGTATATTACTTCTAATGGAGGGAAAACATGTCAATCTCAAGATCATCCAACATTCAGATTTCTGGTAGACTGAGGACTTTGGAAAAGATGAGCAGAATGGTAGGGGGAGAAGAGAGAGATGTGGAAGAGAAGGTGGATGGAGGAAGGGGATGGAGGGAGAGGGAGAGGGAAAGGGAGGAAGGGAGAGAGAGAGAGAGAGAGAGAGAGAGAGAGAGAGAGAGAGAGAGAGAGAGAGAGAGAGAGAGAGAGAGATGGAGGAAGAGAGGGAGGGAGAATATACCTTTAGATGCCTGTAAGGCTAAAGAAGGGCTTCATATTCTTTGGAAATGGAGCTATAGGCAATTGTCATTCAACTGAACTGGGTACTAAGACCCAAACTTTTGTCCAACCTAAGAACAACAAGTGCTCTTAGCTCCAGCAACTCATCCATACTATTTATGTCATAAAAGTTCAAGTTGTGGCAAGTATGTTATGTCTACAGTAGAAACTAAACAAATGTTTTTTTTTTTTTAATGCATTTGTGTCTGTAAATTGTCAAGTGGTGAACCAGAAATTTGAGAACAGGAGTAGCTTCTGAATAACAGAAGAATAATGCCAAGAGCATGCAAAACTTTTCAGTTGGAGGTTAAAGAGTTAAAAGTTTATAGTGGGATTAGATTATGGAGTTCTGTGAGTTTCTCACATAATTCAAATTGTCTAACATGCAAATAGCAATATCATAATAGAAAATTTTGTTTCTCTTCAAGGATTTCTGCTTCTATTATAATTTGAAAATTAAAGAATTACTTGTAATAAAAATTTTTTACTCAACATTTTAATGGAGATGTGCTTCATTAGTCTTTAATATAGGTAGATAAATTATTCTCTATCTTTCTTAAAGAAACATTTATAATAGAGTTCTATGAATCCATTTTTGTAAAACTCAAGTAATGAGAATTTGAAATAATCTTCAGACCTATTATTCATGGACCCATCTCCAATTTTCCAATTCTGTCTATAACTCACAAAGACAAGGATATTTAGGCTAAGTGCATTTTAATGACATTAATATTTTTTGAAAATATCTTACTTTTGAATGAGATAGAATATTCATAAAGGAATTTTCTGTCACATAAATTAAAGGACGACATTATGCTTTGAACTTTGAACTTTTGAGAGTGTGTTCTTGTTTTCAGTGTTGTCTTCAAACGTGTTTAGTCAGTAAAACTTTCCCCTGTTAAAATATGGATTGTAACAAGAAAAGAAAGTGACCATTTTTTAAAAGCCTCAAATCTCAGTTTTAGCATTTATTGTATTGATATATATTGATATATATATATTTAGTTTTAGCATTTAATGTATTAATATATATTGATATATATATTTCTATATATGAATGTGATATAAATATATATGAATATAGTGTCTCTGTTACCAAAGATTTTTCAATATTAGAAATATGTTCTATGGTCTCTGATTTTGTACTTTATTTATAAAACACAGTCAAGTGTTAGTCTATGACATGTTCCTTCTGGACAGGAGTCATCATCAATATCTTAAGAGAATGGCAGTCATTTCTCCTAGAATGCATTTATAAAGTCATCCTTGTTCAGGTCTGTTTCTTCTTTCTAAATTTATAGTTTACGAACGAGTCTTTTGTTGTAGTACATATAAGTAACATGAATATGTGTCTCTTCTGCTTCAGTGTGTATTTACTATCTGCTAACAGTTAACAATCCATGTCAACCAGGATGTTGTGGACTCAAAAGGTGTTCTCTGTAATTACTTAAGGCCCTCATTGGACCAAATCAAATATGATTTTTGAGAGACGAAATCAGTTCCTCTGAACAATGACTAGGTATGGGGACATGAAGAAGACAGAGAGCTTGGAAATTTTCTGTGACCCTTGAGTGTACCTTGGTATTACTTACTATAGTTGTCTACCTGTTACTAGGTAGCCACATCAGAATTGTGCTTGTTATATAACATCCCTAGTTTTACATTTATTATAATTAGTAACTACAGAGTTATGTACTTCATTACCCAAAGGATCAAAGAGACCAAGGTATAACAACTTATCTGAGGCACAGCTTAGACATCAGATTCCCCAGTTCCTTATTTTAATCTATTAGAGCACATCTCCCCAAAGGAATCAAATATTATTTCTGACTCATAGGATGGGTCCATTTTGGGTCACTGCTACACATATCAGATTTTTACCTACACATTTTGTTCCCACCAGAATTTTTATTTTGCCGTCAGCCTGACCTGACTTAATATGATTATCAGATACCAGGATTTTTTTTTTTTTACAAATAATTATTCATGATTAGCAGAAAGAGAACTGCTTGTGCCTTTCAGAATACATAGCAGTTGGCTTAAGCCTGTTCATCTATTTAGAGTGAATACCTTCCCTTGTAAAGCAGACAGTAGGTAAATAAGACCTTTTAATAACAAATTCATGTCTATATAAATCAGAGTAAGGAGTTGTCACTACAGATTTGAGATCATGTAGATAACCCCCCAGATACCCCCCCCCCCACTGGCAAAAAACCAGGCTTATCATTTCCTAGTTCTGTACATGTACTCTTTATACTAGAAATATACATTGAATTCTTTATGGTTTTGGTTCTTTATGGTTTGTTTTTATGGACTCGTTAACTTGTTGATTGGTTCATTTGATGACTTCACCAAAGGCAGTAAAGGGAATTACACTTTTATGCAGTCATATACTCATCTCTCATTGCATTAAAGAACTCATGCTCTATACTGGCTGTGTGAAGAGAAATAAACTGGATCTCTTCCTCAGAGAAGCTTCTGATGACTACACAGTTAGGGGATGTCATTCAATGTACCACGGAGACATGAAAGCAAAAATTAACTGCAGACATACTGGAGGCAAGATTAGAAATTAGAGGTGATGCTTCAGCAGTCTTGATAGACAAATAAGAAACTAATCTGCTGAAGGAAGCCAGAACAACTCTCATGGGAAGACATCTTGTTTGCAAGAGCATGGGAATAGAAAAACATGGTGTTCTTAGGGAATATAAAGAAAGGATGGGGCTACAACAAGGAAAAGGGATGTGGTGAATTAGGGTTGGACACAAGTGACATTCAAAGACTTTTATCTTAAGCAATGGAAAGTCAAAATAACCTAGTAACAACAGGTTATCAGTCATATAATAGGAAAGGACCCTGTGTTTATGGATTTCTGAAGTAGATAACAGGGATGGTTTGAGAGTAGAGATGCCAGATTTGTGGCTATTTATATTAGTTTGAGGTCAAAAGTACCCATGTGATCTCAGGCTTTCTCTAGATTAATGATTCTCAACCTGTGGGTTGTGCCCACTTTGAGAGTTGAAGGATCCTTTCAAAGGCGTCACCTAAGACCATAGAAAAACATAGATATTTACGTTACAATTTGTAATAGTAGCAAAATTACAGTAATGAAGTAGCAATGAAAATAATTTTATGGTTAGGGTGGGTAACCACAGCATGAGGAACTGTATTAAAGGGCTGAAATATCAGGAAGGTTGAGAAGCACTGCTCCAGATGAAATGTGGCATTTAAAATTTTATTCTTTTTGTTTTGTTTTTCATTCAGATAGTGGTTTCATTATCAGCCTCTCATATCTCTCTTTGCTCACTGGTCCTTTAGGTTTTGCTATACTGTACTTTAGTTGACAAAGATTGTCAGAAGTATTTAAATCAAAACACCAGTTACTTGACTTTTCAAGGGAAGTAAATGAAAAATAAGGAGGAGGTTTTCAAGATGAGAGCTACTCTTCAAGTAGTGTTGCCTAGTATTTCATTAATAAAATGCATATGTCATTATATCTATCTATCTATCTATCTATCTATCTATCTATCTACCTATTTAATCTATCACTTATCATTTAACTATCTATCATCTATTACCTATATCATCTATCTTTCTATATCAAAATATGTATATACATACTTTGTTATATACTCTATATGGTATCTATATCTATATATCTATATCTATACCTATATTTATATCTCTATCTATCTATCTATCTATCTATCTATCTATCTATCTCTATATATCAGGGTATCAGGGAGAGAACAAGTATTTGATTACTTGGAGCATAGTAGCCAATGTTAAAAAACAATTCTTGTTTTCACAGACTACAGGATAGTGGAAGAAATGCCACTAAATGATGATATTAATTTTTCTGGTTCTTGTAATTTGAAGATTCTCTGTTTGAGGACTTATCATTTTGAAGTCACACAATTAACACTCATTGTGTGTCTTGGACATTATCCCTAGGCATGTGTATGTACACAATAGCAGAAACGTTTAGTGGACTGTTGCTTGCTTTCTAGGTTAAATTCAGGCAGGGAAAAGCTCTATAAAGGGATTTGTTTTAATTATCATATAAGATGTCCTTCTCTCTCTTTTGATTAGTCTGGCTAGCTCTCTCCACAGATTCACTTTCTCCAACTTCCTTATGCTGAGACAGCTAGGCCACTATGATTACCCAGGTTCTGGGGTGTATCAAATTCTACTCCTCATGCTTGTATGACAAGAGTTTTATTGGATGAGCTAACTCTACAGTCCTGACTTTTTTTTTAAGCTTCTCACCTTAGTGCTGAAGTATTGTGTAGTATGCCTAAAAACAGGGAGGCTATATGAGGGAAGCGTGAATGTTAAGAAATTTTTTTATCAGGCATAATTTGTAGTGTTGTTGACTATTTTTTGATGCTGAAAAGTCAGCAATCATCCAGAATACAGTGTTACTGAATTGAACTATATAGCACAGAGTTATGTATGGACTGATTGATGAAAGAGTTGTCTTTGCAGGTTCTCAGGAACCTAAACCTGTTTCTAGTAGGAATAGAATCATTATCTGCTAGCTCATGGCTTATGGAAAAAAACTTGATGTGAATAATAGGAACTGAATATGTAATAAAGTTCAGTTATGGTGAGCACTTCAGGGTTGGTAGCTGGAATTAGTTTGTATTTATGTTTTGTGTTGAAAATGCAGATGGAATATTGAGATGAATGGTTGGATAAAATATTCCCAAGGATGCAGTGGGCTGTTGAAATTTTAAAAGAGCATTGGTATCTTAGTTAATTTTCTCTTGCTATGATAAATCATGATGACCAAGGCCGCTCATAGAAGAAAAGGTTTATTTGGGCTCATGGTTTCAGAGGGATGAGAACCTAGTGTGGTAAGGGAAGTGTGGCAGTAGCCACAAATTTGAGCCTGAGCAAGAAGATAAGAATTCACATATCCAATGACAATTATGAAGCAGATAGTAGCAGATGAAGTGAGTCCAGAATACAAAAACTGGAAGCCTGTCTCCCACCCCCAGTGATGTACTTCCTCCACCTCCAAAGGTTCTACT
Organism: Arvicanthis niloticus; assembly: GCF_011762505.2. Classification (NCBI taxonomy): domain Eukaryota; kingdom Metazoa; phylum Chordata; class Mammalia; order Rodentia; family Muridae; genus Arvicanthis; species Arvicanthis niloticus. The sequence continues at coordinate 13,879,416 of NC_133436.1, read as the reverse complement.
TCCTCAAACAGTGCCACCAATTGGCGACCAACTGGGGACCTACTTAACACTGAAGAACATTCTCATTCAAACTACTTCTATAATCCCAGCACTTAAAAAACTGAGGGGGGGGTTGTGGCCACTGGTGTGTTACCTGTGTTTCAGCAGCTCTCTAATACATCCGTGCACATATGGTCAGTATATAGATCATTTATTTTGTTTGTCTGAACTGGTGATGGTGCCTAAAGACAGGCAAGGATCAGCAACTACATTTGACAGTTTGTACATATAATCAATTCTAAAAGGGAATGGCCGGAGTAAAAATTACATCCTTTTATAAATATTTATTTTGTTAAAAATTACTTACATGTAGAACATAAGAGTTCGTTTTTCTTCTTCCAGCAGGAAATGAAGTAGTAATTTGCAGAAGAATAAGCAGTTATGGAATAACTGCATGCAAAATTACTTTTCTTTCATGGATAGAATATAATTAAACGCAAGCAGTTTTTAATTATAAGAAGTTGAAGACTTTTATTTAGTTTGCCTCATTTTGGACCTAGTAGGAGTTGGTGGTTAAATCCTCTGTTTTAGTATATTTCATACTGACATTACTTTCTTGCTTTTCTTCAACTCATTAATATTATGGCTTTTAAAGAAATGTTTGATTCAGAGATTAATCATCTGAAAATGATTTTCATATATATATAAAGATTTTCTTTCAAAGGTGAGCAAGGGCAAATCTTTACTTTTAGAGAGGAGTAAAGTAAGGCCCAAAGAAATGATGGAAACTTGATAGTGGGAAGTTGGGACATTCCATGGACTAGATAAAGTGGTGCTACACTGTGTAACCTACTAGTACTTTCTAGTATTATGGAGAAGCCTCAGAGTCCCTGCAGAGGCTCCCAAGAGACCCAGGATCCTGTGATGATGCAATGCCTGTCTTCTGTGATGGATAGATGATTCAGTTACTACACTCATGCCCTTCCAACATCCTCACAAAATCTCTTCCAAGGCACAGTTTATTTGCACCTAGTATCATCAGAACTCAGCCATGCATGTGCAAGGGTTGCAAAGTCAGAAACCTTTCAGGACGATTAAAATGAGCCCTATGAAAAGGAAATGAGGCAATCTCTAGTGGCCACTAATTAGCCATGTGCTGGGAAGCTTTGACATATTTAACATTTCTGCCTGCATAAAAATCTCTGTTTTAAATATCACTCTTCACCAGTAAGAGATACAAAAATCAGAAAGGAGATTATGCTTTTTGTCATAGTATGGTGGGTGTTTACTTCCCAGGGTGCAATAGGTGGCTTTCAGAGAGATGAGGTAATTATTTGCCTAACCCTCTGTGCCAAGCACACTGCCTTCCTTTGAGATGAAGTGCTTCCAATGTTGTACAATTAACTGCTATCAGTTATTGTGTGTGATTCATCCCAGCTGAAAGAAGAAAGAGGCAGGACGTGTAAAGAATTTTTGAAACAATCCACAGTTTGAAATGCAGCAGGGAATTCAAATGTTAGTTCTAAGTGGGAAGCAGGCATTCAGATCCCATGAGATTCATAAGTCTGTGACTCATTGTGGGAGGTAAAGAGAGGAAGAAGAGTCTAGCTTTTCTTTCAGAGTATAGATCATGCTGTTGGAGTCAGAATATCATGTGTTTACCTTACTTTAATTTTTAGAAACCTCAAGCAACCACACTTTAAAAATACTCTGAGGTCCAGTTTGAGGGAAAACCATTTCAGTGGAGTTGTTGAGGAGTGATGTGGGCTTTGAGTCCAGAAGCAAGCACTTCTGATTTCATGTAACATTCGCAAGATTACATGCTGTCTGCTATTGGTGTTCTCAAGTGACTTGCTTGCTTTGCAGGGTTCTTTAAATACCTGTGCTCTCAGCTCCTCCATTTCATTCTATTAAAAAAAAAATGTTTCTAAAATTCAGTTCTTGTGTGTGCTTGGAGTGCTCACCGACATTTGTGGTATTTATTTGAAGGGATTCTCAGGTCTCCTAGTTAGGTCTGGAATTTGAAGGATATACATTTCCCTGTAAGAAATATTGGGATGTGTGTGTGTGTGTGTGTGTGTGTGTGTGTGTGTGTGTGTTGGTGTATATTTATATGTGTATTCAAGAGTATGGAGGCCAGAAGATAACAGTGGGTATGTGTCATCTGCAAGAATACTGTCCACTTCCTTTGAGACAAGGTTTCCCACTGACTAGAAGCTCACCCATTAGGATAGATAGGCTGGTGAACAAGATCCAAGAATCTTCCTGGCTTCACCTCCCTAGTTTTGGGATTACAAACTCATGTCACCAAGCCCAGTATGTGTATATGGGCTCTGGGAATCAAGCCAAGATCCTCATGCTTGACAGGCACTTTAATGTCTGATTTATCTACCCAGCCCTACAAATGTAGGTTTTTGGAGGTGTGTGTGTGTGTGGGGGGGTTGTGCTGCATTTGGGAAGTATGTTCTTTTCCATATTGTTTTGAAGCACAGTTTCTTTTGTTATTTCTGTTAATGCTCTGTGTCCTCCAGGGTAAGAGCTCAGAAAATCCAGTTTATTTTCATGCCTCTACCACCCATCTTGCAGTCGGAGTGCTGGGCTTCTAAGTGAATGCAAACGCATCCAATTTTCTATGTGGGGCTTCAGGTATCCAACTCGGATCATCAGGATTGTGGTGCACAACATTTACCTGCTAAACTATTTCCAAAGCCTGATAAGTTTCTTCTTCAGTGAGTAGAATTAGTTAAGTAGAATAATTTTCTTCAATGTATCATTGAGCTTAATGGCGATAGCACTAAAGAGTTTCTTTTATAGTATCTACTCCCTGTTCTTAAGAGAGGCAAGGTAAAAAATTACCTGTTTGTTGGCAGGTAATTTAGAATCTATACTGATTGTATATATATTATATTGATTGTATAACCCATAAAAGGCATCTGGTCTTCCTCTTTAGGTTGTCCACTAGCAGAAACTCAGAAGCAATGGCTGGCACTCTCTGGCCCAGCTGTCAGTAGCCAACTTTTCACTCAATGCTTTCCCTCTGCTCTGCTTTGTTCTAGCTGCAGAATTCCTCACTTCAGTCTACTGGTCACTGAGGACCTGTCTGTACTAGTCAGTTCTCTATAGATACAGAACCAACAATTCTATGTAACTACAGAAGGCAATTTAGCAGATTTGCTTTCCCAGCCAGAGGCTGGATAATGTCACAGTAGCAGAATTCAGGTTAGGAAGGAGGCGAAACCCGTCACTCAAGTAAAAGAATGTGGAAGGGCTAGATCAGTGGTTCTCAACCTCTCCAGTGCTCCAACCCTTGTCGCGCTCATGTGGTGGTGACCTCCAACCATGAAACTATTCCACTGCTACTTAATTTTGCTACTGTTATAAATCATAATGTAAGTATCTGCATTTTTTGATGATCTTGGGAGTCTCCTATGAAAGGGTCATTCAAATCCCAAAGGGGTTGAGACTCACATGATAAATAGTTGCACTAGACAATGAGGGCCCATGCTGTAGCTCCTGTCCCAGGCTTAAGTCCTGAGAGTTCTTTCAAGAGTCACTGGTGTAAGTCATTGTTCAAAGGCTGGTGAATGTGCCATCTGATGCCCATAGCATCAAACACACACACATGCACATGCACATGCACACACACACTCATATATTTGTCACTCCTCAGAATAGAATGTATGCATACACAGAAATTTCCTTTCCTACCTCCAGTCAGGGTCTCAGCCTATCAGAGAGGTTCATTTACAACCATGGCAGATCATCCCTGTTTGGTTTCCCGAATCATATGTTAATCATCCCTGGAAACACATGCCCCAACCCCCACATAACTGCAAGCATAGATTGCCAGTTCTCAAGGCAATGTCAATTCAGTCAACTTGGCCAGCAGGATTATCCACCATAGAGTTTGATATTTGCATTAGCATCGGTTCCCACTGATATTTGGATTGGGCATTTGTCAACCCTGAAAGAGACCACAGACTGTTACACTAAAATACTATAGTTCAAAGTCTACTTTTGGAAGAGTAGATCTGGACTGTGTCAGAGACATATTTGGAAGCTAGCTGTGGCTCGCTATGATGTTACGATAGTAAGAAATAAAGTTGGGACAGGATCTGGATTTCAAACAAAGGTTAATGCATGCTTTAAGGCTCTCTTAATTGTCAAGCTAATTGGTTTTGTTTCTTCTACAGTATTTATTGTAAGTTGCGTTGATTGTATAATTTCCAGTTATATTAGTGTGTTGAAACCTGGCATGTCTGTCACAGGAGTCTATCAACCAGCTTTCTTCTCACTGCCCTGAGTATTAGAAAACCTTGATTCTCTGAAAAAAGCTTGAAAGTGCTGGAAGAAGTGAGTTAGGCTTTAAGCAGAAGCAAGAGGGTAGCAGGCATGATTATTGCTGGTATAATAGCTTTAATTCCATTAATTGCTAGCACCACTGCTTCTGCAATAGCATTGGCACAAGGAGTTAAGACAACTATTTTTGTTAACCATCTAGCAAAAAAATGTTATTAATGTATTGAGTATACAAAAGGATTTATATCCTTTTTATATTATATATTTATATTATTTATATATATTTACATTATATATTTATATATTTATATATATTTATATTATATCTGGAACAATGAACAATGCTCTATAACCCATTCAAATTATCTGAAGGAGGTTTTGGGTTCAAGAGTTAGGAGCTATCCCAAGTGTCATGACAAATATCATTGGAGTAGTGTTATTTTTGAAATTCACAATGATTGTCATTATAATTAGAAAAAAAGTTTAAAGACACCTGTAGGATATTTGGCATAATCCTAACAACTCTCTAGGTGTGTTAACTTTGCATAGTGAGATTATGAATTTACAGAATGCTTCTCTGTTGACCTTTGATGCTGCAGATAATGCTGATAAAATTATCCATGGCCTGAGGTCAGTATTTCCATTTTGGTCAAACCTCAGGAATGGCAAATATAGCTTGATCAGGCTGGCCCTTCTTATCCTGGGAATACTTTTATTCTTGTCCATCATGTTAAAGTGTATCTTTAACAACATCAACATGTTGGCAGCCAAAGTACATGGCTTGAACCTAAAAATGGACCCCCAGACAGAGTTATTAATTTAACAGGCTGGCAAGCCAAGGATGGGTAAGATTCTGCACAGAGCCTTACCAAACTAAGACAGAAGTGCATTGCCTTTGATAATGCATATCTCATGACAGGTAAGGAAGACATTCTTGTCAGAACAACCTAAGACAGACTCAGTCTTGTTAACAAAATAAAAAACGGGGAGAGGTGGAGAGCCTTTGGGGCTGCTTGGCAAGAAGCTGATATGGGCCAAGGACAAGGAAATGGGCTTCAAGCAGGAATCTGACATTAGACTAGAACAAAGAAGGAATTTCAGGTAAAAGTCTAAATCTTAGGCTACAACAAAGAAGTAATCTCAGGCAGGAATCTAAATATTAGGCTAGAACAAAGAAGTAATTTCAGACAGGAATCTAAATTTTAGGGTAGAACAAGGAAGTAGGCTTAAGACATGAAAATGATCTTGGGCTAGGATAGGAAGTAGGCTCAGATACTTTGGTCATCCTGATGAGCCTTTAGAAACAGTGATCATGGGAGAGTTCACGTAATTGGATTTAATGCCTTTTTTTTTCTTTGACTATTTGTGTTTATCGTATTGCTTGTTCCTTGACTATTTGCTTCTATTATATTGCTAGACCCTCAACCTAGAACTGACCTTAATACATGCATGTAATCAAAATGGTATAAAAGCAAAAAGGAAGAGAGGGTATAGGATGGGGGTTCTAGGGAGGGGAAATGGGGAAAGGGAATGTCATCTGTATTGTTAATAAATAAAATATCCAATTAAAAATGAAAAATTACTGTAGTTCAACATGGTGATCATTTAAGATTAAGACTTTAGAGTTGAGCTGACTGATATCCTATAATATCATACCTGCTTACAGACAGTCCAAGAAAGCAGCAGAGGACTCCCTTGTGTTCTCTGAGCCTAGTTTCTTTAAGGAAGTGCGTAAGTCAGAAAGAACTATTGAGGGTATCAGTATGTCTTTGCCATAAGCTATTTCCTATTTGCTGGATCTAAAGGAAATCTTTCACAAGCTATTTTCTGGTCCTGAAGGCTATCTTTCTGTACAATCATTACCTCTCTGTGCCCATAGTCACCTACATTCCTCGGCTTCCCTCCCCTCTATCCAGGACAAGTAAGCTCATGAGCCTTACTGTATTAAAGAGTAATCTCACTCCTGTAATTTCCTTTGTGCCGGTTAATAATTTCATGTCTCATTTTTCCTGTTGATCTGTCCACATTAGCTCCTCTGACTGAACACAGGCTTCACTTTCCTATCTGCCTTTCTGTTGCTGTAGCATGTCTTATATTTACTTAGTTTGTGAATGTTGTCTGTCTGATATCATTTTTGGTTCAATGGTTGAGATTTTTATTGCTTCATTTTACAGTGTCAGTGTGGCACTGACTCTCAGAAGATAATCTTTTTATGAATGAATAACTGACGGCCTCTAGTCCAAGGAATGTAAAGCTTGGAAGAGTAAAGTTTTACTTCAGGGTCTCAGGAACAGTGTGTGATAAAGGTGTCGGAGCATGTAGGATTTGTCACTAAGGGATAGAGTATTGTACAGTGTAGGCAAATTCATATTTTTTACCTTTCCAGGTGAAAATATGTATTGATGCTTTATACTTTTCTCTTCACAGGCTCATGTGTTTATACAGAGGATGCTTAGACTCATTCTCAGATAAGAAACGCATCCCATTCTTATTAGCTACTTGGGTTGCTGCCTCACAAGCTAATTCATCTGTATCAGATAGACCTCATATTTTCCCCAGTCCTAAAAATTCAGTCTGCTTCTCTTGTTTACCTGAAATAAGAGCTAATCTCAGCAATCTCAGTGTTTTCTCTGGGAGAACAGTGGCATGAATTCCACAATGGCATCAGTGGCAGACTACAAAGTCACCTCTCTTTTCCAAGCAAGATAACTACAGTGGTAACTTCTAGAAATCTTAACTAAGGGTAAGGTACTTGTTGCCAATTTTATTTAAAGTGCACAACAAGACAACCCTGCACTGTGCATACTGTTCTTATGACCATGGTACTTGGGAAGGTTTGAGACACAGTTACTCAACTTGCCTGAGGTTATATAGAAGGTACCAGAGCCAGGAACTTCTTGCCTACAGCCTGTCGCTAAATTAGAAGCTTTCAATAACTTCTAGATGATAATATTTCTATCCTTTCTCCTCTATAACTTTTTCCATTTCAGCAAGAGCCTTATAGGGTTCATGAAGCATCTATCAATTATAATATATAACATCCTAAACATCTACTTTATAGCTGTTTGAAGATTTGTTGAAAGATTATATAAGCCTTAACAATAAATGTATTTGCTCCTTTAATATTTCTGGGGTCTTATGGGTTATACTTTTAAACAAAGAGTAGCTTCTGTTTGCCCATGTGCTATTTAGACTGCTGCATATGTTTTCCATTGATGTGTGATTTTACTCTTGCATTGTCTTCTTGATGTTCTCTATTAGTGTAGTAGTTAGGTATTTCTCTCTTCTGTATGCTCTGAGTCTTAAACAGCTAATATCCATGGAAAATCTTTCCTGGAAGGTTTGAAATCACTACACATGTAATATTTAAAAATCTTTAGCATTATTGTGTATGTGCACACAGTATGTGTGGAGAGCACCCATGCTACAACAAGCATGAGATCAGAGGACAACTTTTATTTCTGGTTTTCCAATTTGGATTCCAGAGATGGGAATCAGGATGCTGGGCTTCACAAAAGCCACTTTTACTCGCTGAGCCATCTCCTTATACTGACTACTCACCTAGTTACTATCCTTAAAATTTAACTATAATCACTAGGAAAAAAAATCTCGCACCCCTACTTTCTATTTATCTGTAAGCTTCTTGATATTTAAATTCAGTCTCTGGGCCTCTTTGTTTGGTAAAATCTGCCTTGGCAAAGGACTGATTCTTTTGATGTTTGATGTTTGTTTTCAGGGTGAGAATGGATTCTCACTTGGGAAGTAACCATATTTTACCCAAACTGTGTGCATACTCTACACATGAAGATGAAGAAGTTGGGCTCTTACATAGTTCTAATATATAGCTACAATTGGTGCAATATTTCCTGAGTTACATAGATTTAGCTATCAACAAGCCAGTTACTTAAAATGTATTTTTATGTATTTCTTTTTATATGTATGAGTGTTTCACCTGTATGTATGTCCCTGCATCACACGTATACCACATGCATTACACTTGGAGGCTACAGGAGGGCATTTGATCTTCTGAAACAAGCTACAGATGACTGTGAGTCACCATGTGGGTGCTGGGAATTGGACTGGGGTCCTCTGGAAGAGCATCCACTGTCCATCTTTCTGAGCCATCTCTCCAGCCCCCAATTACTTTTTGATTCATGAACTTTGGATGTTGTTTTGCTTTACAGAAGATATCTGTTTTAATTTGAAACTTAAGGTCTCATGCACTTAACACACCTATGAGTGATACACACTTCTCTAGCAGAAACATAACCCAATAGGATTATATTAATGCCTGGGGATTGGAGTTTATGAGGTTGTTTTATGTTAATGTAACAAGTCTGTAGGCCAACAGCACAAAGCAAAAAGTGTCAAATGCAGCACTATGAAGTTTTATCTCATATAAATTACTAATGAATATTCTACCATGGCTGCAATATTTTCTGTTCAGTATTCAACAATTCTGCTTCTAATCCTCTTGGCTCAGAGTCCTTCATCTTTTCAATTTTATTACTCTAAGGGGTGCCAATAGTTTTCTTTGTTCTCAACAAGAAAACTGTGTTTATTGGGCATTTGTAAACCCTACCTAAAAACTGGTATGATTAGGTTTATGCCCATTGCTCTTCAACTGTGGGAGCTTGTAGGAGCTCTTTATATGTTCCTTGTTCATTTCAAATGTTAGTATGGCGGGTGGTGCTAAACGTAATGTGTTAATTAATCTCTCCTTATTGCCTGTGCTAGTTGCCATGACTTCAGTATGAGTTGTGGAAACATTTTAGTATTGCAACTGTATTCTCCCACTCTGGAAATTAACTTCTCATTTTCAAGCCTTTATTTTGATAAGTGAAACAGTTTACTTTCACGAAATTCATTTTGCAAACTTGTTTGGGGTGCCAGAAAAGAAGGAGTGTTTGCATGCTTGTGTGTGTGTGTGTGTGTGTGTGTGTGTATGGATGGATGACTGTAAACACATGCCACAAGTCACATTGGTGGAGGTCAGACATCAAGTGTTGGTCCTCGACTTCTACCTTGTTTGAGATAGAGTCTTTCTTGCACACACCAAGAGAGCTGGCCACGACCCTCTGGATACTCTGGGAATTCTCCTGAATTTACCTCCCATCTCTCTGTAAGAGTACTGGCATTACAAGCCTGTGTATTACTGTCTCCAGCTTTCATGGGGGCTTTGGGGACCCAAACTCAGATCAGCATATCTGCATAGCAAACGCATGGCAAAGTCCATGCATAGAGCCATGGAGCCATCCCCACAGCCTCTATGGGTTGTTTTGGATGTCATTTTAAATGTTAAGTGTGTCTATTTAACACTGGGTGGGGTAATTTCTAAAATGTTTTCACAAGGTATGAAATCTGAAAGGTAGAAAAGTCCAATCCAAGAACATGGCACTGGCTTTTAAGTGGGGCCTCTGCCTCCACACATAGTGGAAGATGGCGTCCATTGTGAAAGGCACATGCGCAAAATGGAATGGTCATACTAAAAGGAGTCACTGTGAAGATGATTTGCCATTAGTATGTAAAGAAGATTATTTTTTACTTACTAATCAAGAAAAACCTTGATTAGTCTGTCTGCTGAATGGATTAATTAATTTGCAAGTCTCAAAACAAAGCTCAAGTAAAATGGGGAAGGAGAGTGAGATGGAGAGAAAAAAAGGAAGGAAGGACTCAGAGAGAAAGAGTGGTAAAGAAAGAAAAGAGAGGGAGGAAGAGATACTTCTTGCTTGTTCTTTCTTCCTATTCTCTCTCTCTCTCTCTCTCTCTCTCTCTCTCTCTCTCTGTCTCTCTCTCTCCCCCATTTATCGACCCATCTATTATCTTTTCATCATTTAGTCTTTATCCATCTCCCTATTAATGAATTTGTTCCCCCATTGTTTCTGATTGTCTGTTTAAAACCAATTTGTTTCATTAATTTTTTTTATAAGAAATGGCTATCTCCTATACAAAATTATTCTCTGATAATGATTTTTTTAAAAAATTGTATAGTTTTAGTTCACCCATGTAAGCTTGTGATCTACATGAATAATTATTATTTGTTTATGTTATAAGGTGAAGTATGGATGCAGGATTGTAACATATGCTGTAGTTTGCAGGTGGCTTGTACATTGGATGTGTGGTACCCTGTGTAACAGTGTAAGAGGCAGCAGGACAGTGTGAGGGACAGCCTATTAGGAAAGGGCTGCTGACGTTGGGATGGATAAACAGTTTTCGTGAGATTCTAGTCAGTTCCTCTGAGGAGTTGTTCTAAAGGAACCACACTGGATACTGTCCATCCTCTGTTTTCCTGTCTTCCTGTGGTGTGTCCTCTGTGACTATTCTATTTTGTGCATCTTCCTTCCATAATCTATTTTATCCTCCATTACTTGGTGGAGCCAGAGGCCTCACTTAAAAGCCAGTGCTATGCTGTTTGGACTTTCAAATGTCTACCTTTCAAATGTCATACCTCATCAAAAACAGTTTGGAAATTACCTAGCCCAGAAAACAGACTAGTAAAATGGGTGTAGTTTTTTGAAACTTGCTTTTAAAATACCATTTATTAATATCCTTTCTATTACTGAATATATCCTTGTCATCCTCATCAAAAATTAATTCATTATGTGTCAGTCTATATCTGGAGATTCTTTGTTTACTTCATTTCCCAAATGTTGGTCTAGTTTGCATCATCATAATCCTTGTGGCCTCATAGCATTTAACGATGGTGTTTCAATCTTTCATTTTAGCCTTTTGTTAATTCATTGAGTTATTGATCATTCAATAACTTTGCATTTTTAGAGGAACTCTAGGATGAGCATGCCAACTACTACACGTGCCCAAGACATGAAATTATTTCTATGCAAATTTATAAAGCCAATATTCTATTCATATGAAGAGTTTCATATCTTTATTTGAAAATATTCCACTAATGTATTGGTCTTTGACTTTTAGACATTGTGTCAGTTTTCAGTGACCTTGTGTAACTTCTACTAAGCCTCAGAACTCTTCATAGAGATATATGTAAACAGTTTTTGTAGCTCTGATAAAAAAAAAAAAACATTAGAAACACTTTTTTTAAGGGTGACAATCAGCTGAGTGCTAGTGTTCTTCGTGGGCTTCTCCATTTGATCTTTTAAAACTAATTTTCCCTGCTGCAGCTTGTCATTTAAATCAAATTGAGTGAATATGAATTTTCCTGCTACGCTTCTGTCATCATTTCTTTGACGTTAAAATTGTGCTTGCCACTTGGATGTCTTCAGAAGCCCGTTTGAGGGGAATACATTAATGCGCATGTCAAATACACCATCTGTGAACTTTATTCAAGCTCATTTTGGCTTTATTAGAAAAGCATTTATTTGTTCTTAGGCTTTAGAACCTAGTACAGTTTGGAAGTTAATATTTTTACATCTCTTTTACTGGAATTATCATTTCCACAGTTGTCATTAATCTAAGTTCTGTGTTAGGTGGAGTTTTTATTTGTTTTATTCATTCCTACACTTCAGCTTCTTTACTCAGTGCCTTGCATATTAAGCTTGATTATGTATGGAATTAATGAATTAATTTTGCCCATTTAATATTCATTATTTTAAGCAACTTTATGTGTAGTTCAAAAGAAAAATTTTTTGGAAATTTATCAAGTTACTGCTATAGACTTTACCTGCCTCCAATCACCCTCTGAGATGGCACATGAGACATATCTCAGATGTGTCCAACACAAACTGGCAAGACAGTTGTGGTTTTAATTGAAGGTATCTTCTCGAGATTTCAGTCTATTCATGTGTTCAGCCTGTGTTTGTTTGCCCACACATGGGATGAGGTGTGGTCCCCTCCCCATACCATGTTAATTTCCCAAGGAATCGATTTACAAGTTAAGAAGAGAGGCCTTGAAAGGAACGAGTATGATAGACTCCTATTTCTGTTGTTAGCATTTTGTCTAAGCTGACCCACAGTTACCTGGCAACAGCCAGGTATTCCTGACTCACTATGAAAGGGGCTGCTTGCCCCCTCCGCTCTCTTGCTCTTGCCTTCTTGTTTCTGCTCTGTCATCTCTTCCCTTCCCTTCCCTTCCCTTCCCTTCCCTTCCCTTCCCTTCCCTTCCTTCCTTCCCTTCCCTTCCCTTCCTTCCTTCCTTCCTCCCTCCCTCTCCCCCCTCCCCTCCCTTCTTCTCCCCTTCCCTCTCTGCCTTTCCTTGTCTCTACTACTCCCTTAACTCTCCTCCCCATGCCCTGAATAAACTCTATTCTATACTACATTATCATGTGGCTGGGGAAAGGGATGTCTCTGCGTGGGCCCAGGGACTCACTCTCTTCCCCCATACCTGACTACACCTTACCACCAAAACATATCCCTCCTTTTATCTTTTTAGAAATACATCATCCATCCTTCAGAATTGGAAGATGTCAAGGCTTTTGATTTAGCAACCTAATAGATACTACTTGTTACAGTACCTTTGAGTCTATTATGTCCAAGAAAACAGGCTACGAAGAAGGAAGAGCAGGTGGGGATAGGTGAAGTCTCCAAGGCTAATTAGAGCGCTATCATAGCACACATGGTGGCTTAGGTCCATGAACTTGGCTTTCCATGGTTATGGCTTCTCACAGTTCCCAAGATGCAGAATGCTAGAGGAAGAGCAATGTTCTTTACTCTCACCTTTAATGTTGAGCACTGTAGTTGACAGTCACAGTCTCTCTGTATCCATTCTAGACACTCCTCAACTTCACCCAATAACCCGGATCACTGGAATGTGTTGTGGGTCTGAGTTACACTTACCACACCTTTGTGTGGTATGTCATAGCTTTCTTTATCACTCATTCTGGCTGAGGGTAGACATAGGTAAACTAGTCAACAACTGGAGTTTGAGACCAGCTCCAAGTTCTCTTTCTATGAACTCATTCCTTTCTGCTTATTATAATAAAGACACATTATGCTATTGTTCTATGTTCTATCTTCTGATCTAGTAGGTTAAGTGTTCAAAGCAACATGACAACTCTGTAACAAATGTCCATAGACCATAGGACCAAGCATGACTAAATGTGTTAGGACAGGAATGTTTCCCGATTGGTTACTGGGTAGTTTAAGGATCAAAGCCAACAAGTGATTCCCGGTCAATGGGTAATTAAACAGGGACCACTCTCATGAGAACAAACAGGCTATTCATCCACAGTGATCTATGGTGAGCAGGTCTGCCACTGCCAGTAACATCACTAGAGTTTGATGGAGACTCAAAGTCAAACAGGGGAGTTGGGAAGATTTAGTAGGAGAAACTGGAGGATTTTAGGTACCACATGCACATGACGGCTCTTGGCATGGGAAGACAGAGATGTGTTACTTAGGTCTTATGTGATTGGTAGAGAGAGCACACTCATCTTTCTTCAGCTAATTCCATACTGGATAAGGGAAGGATTAAGAAAGCTGGAAGTTATTTGAATTCATCCCTGAATGTGTTGAACTGAGAGTTAGAGACTGTTTGTTACTTGGCTTCAAGATGGCTTACTTCAGCTCATGGATTAGGGTTTTGACTTTATATGTGGTCCAGCCATTGACATCCTCTCTCCTTGAGTCTAGTTAGAAAGAATGGAGAAGCATATAAGAGCCACTCAGTCAAAGTTTGCACTACATCTGTGAATAGAGTGTGAACTTTCAAAGGGTAGGGACCAAGGCACAGTTGTAACCCTGCTTTTAGGAGACAAATCTGAAGCATACGGCAAGTGGGATCTGGCTCAAAGCTATGTGGAGGGGTCCTACAACCAATTGTCCAATTGTTGTGTTTTTCTTTCCATAAAGTGAGTTATTTTGGTGACAGTGATGCTCTGTGGCATTCCACGCTCTAAGGTAGGTATTCTGTGAGGACATGGACCCAGCTGCTGTCACCCTCAATGACACACCCACTAGAACTACCCAGTATGCTGTTAGGAAAATGAATGTGTATAAAGGGACAGGGTATATTTTATACTTAAAATATTTCCTTCTTTCATCGTTGCAAAGCCTAATTAAAACCAGTCGATGGAACATTAATGTGAACAAGACAATGCGTGCTCGGATTAATGAAAATAATAAAACATCTCACTGCTTAATTAACATCTGAAATCACTACTGCTAAGCTTCGGAACTTATAAAAGTGGGAAAAGTCATTACTTTTTATTGTATTAATAATTTTTAAAATGGTATTATACAAAGTACATACACACTAGCTACAAAACATGGGCTCATCAGAGGCTTTAAGAAATAGCTGTATTATCTAAATGACACTTTTATGTATCAGACAGTGATGTCATCAACTCCCTGAGTATCTGAGGAATAGTTCTAAGCTTCTATTTCAAAGACTTCCAAAAACCATTAATTATGTACATGATTGGGGGCAGGAGGAGGGGCAGGGGCTTGTGCACATGACTGCAGAACCTATAGGAGCCAGAAGAGGGCATCCGACTTCCTGAAGCTGCAGTTACAGGCTATTGTGAGCTGTCAGACATGGGCACTGAGAACCAAGTTCACATCCTCTATAAGAACATAACAGCAGTGCACACTCTAAACAAGTGAGCCGTTGCCCTAGTCCCACTACAGAGCTTCATAATTCCACATCATTTTCTTCATATTAATTTGGTCAAATATTCATACACATAACTACATATAATGGAGATGATTGCATTTTGAAATACAGATGGAAAATATGCAATGTAAAGCCTATTGTCTAACAAAATTAGATTTTGTGTTCTTTTTTTTTTTATTAGATCTTTCATTTACACTTCGGATACCATCCTGTTTCCCCATTCCCCCCCCCCTTAGAAAACCCCTATCCCATGCCCCCTTTTCATTTTGCATTTATACATTTTTTTAAGAAATGTTAATCATAGGCTTTATAAGTTTGGTATTGTTCAATCAGAGGTGTAACCCACTACCCAACCTAGCTATATCAACTATCTTTGACTGGTGGAGATACATGAACATCTGCTTCCCTGTCTCCCCCCTCTATCTCTCTTTCATCACCTAGCTTCTCCTCTCCTTCTTCTTCTCCTCTTCTTACTCCTTTTCTTCCTCTCAGTACTCCTCCCACCTTTAGATTTTGTGTTCTTGTATTATTCATATGCAATGCTAATGTTCTATATTTTTATATATGGGCTATGAGATAAAAGTTGAATGCACTATTTCTCAAGAAAAATACTAATAAAAGTTTTCATTCATCAAAATAGAGAATGTAAAAGAGAGAAAGAAATTACTTACAAAATAGCTTCTGTATGTGGACATCCACCCTTCTAAAACACCAACCAAAGAGTACACATAGAGGGACCCAAGGCTCTAGCCACATATGTAGCAGAGGATGGCCTTACCTGGTATGAATGGGAGGAGAGGCCCTTCGTCTTGTGGAGGCCCGATGCCCCAGCATAGGGTAATTCTAGGGCGGTGAGGTGGGAGTGGCTTTGTGTGTGTGGGAGCACCCTCATAGAAGCAGGGGAAGGGAAAATGGGATGGGGGATTGCAGAGGAGATACCAGAAAGGAGGATAACATTTGAAATGTAAGTAAATAAAATAACCAAAAAATATATATTTAAAAAACACTGCTGTTATTGATACGTGGTTTTTAGAATTAAAAACACAGTGCAGGCTTCAAGTTCTTGCCAAGTTAGACAAACCAAAAGACCCACAGGGATCTAGGTAGTGGACAGCTTCACTGTTCTCTTTTGGAAAGTGTGAAGGGAAGAGGAAATTCCTAGACATTGACTATTCTTGGGGGTGGGGCACTGATCATGTGCATGATCACGTGAGTCCCATCCTGTGGACCCAGAACTCAGCGGGACGGTCAGGTACACACCAGAAAGACACACAGGCATATAGGCCAGATTGTCGTTTCCTTGGGCAATCACATGGCTGGCTGCATCATACAGCAGCAAAGGTTTTAATGAAGCATCAAACTGTGTGGTCTTAGCAATGAGAAGGCATTGTCTCTCAGCTGCAGAGTCAACAATACAACATTAGGGAGTCTATGGCCCCAGGCTTCTTTCAGAAGGCACTGATCCGTTCTGTTCCTAAGGCTTTGCTCTGACAGATAGGTGTGTCAACCCATCTCAGCTTCCATCTTCACCTCATGTTCTGTTTGTACCCACGTGTCCAAATGTTTTACTTTTGTAAGGATATCAACAAACTCCATTAGGGCCCTTCTACTGACCTCGCATTAACTCCAACAAGTCTGTAACAGCCTTATTTATGAAAAGGGCCAGATTCAATGGCACTGGGGGATGGAATTATAACTTTCTAAAAATGTGGTGCTGAGTGTAAAATGCTAAGAATTGTCAACCGATTATTGCTTTTTAAAGCAAAAATTGAAACATATGCAAATCCCATGTCATATTTTTTACAAATATTTATGTAGTTTATAGCAAAATGAACCATAGCCATATATCAAAATAGTGGAAAGTCACGTGAGTAAGAGAAAATGCAGGCCCAGAAGGGATGACAAAAATGAAACCAAAAGTATTTAAAAATAAAACATGATGAAATATTAAAATCCAATTAATAAATAAAACAGCACAGTCTCAGGTAGGAAATTATAGCTATTACGCTCTTGATACTGATATAATTGTACTCCTGAATCCTAAATGATAAACCACATATATTTAAACATCATGCTCTCCAGGATGACAGTTTTGTTTCTACCTTTTCTTGGACAAACTCAAAATTCACCCATGGGTCTGTCTTCCTTCGAGGCCACAGAACGTTCTTCTTAAGCAGGAACTGAGCCTTTGAGAAGGACTCTGTAGGTTCAATTTTTTTGTCACTTAGCCCCAGATAAGGTTTTTTTTTTTTTTTTTTTTTTTTGGTTTTTCAAGACAGGGTTTCTCCGTGTAGCCCTGGCTGTCCTGGAACTCACTCTGTAGACCAGGCTGGCCTCGAACTCGGAAATCCGCCTGCCTCTGCCTCCCAAGTGCTGGGATTAAAGGCGTGTGCCACCACCGCTCGGCCCCAAATAAGTTTTTAAAGTCACCTTCTGCACAAATGTGTTTTAGGGCACTGCTGATCAGTTAATAATTGCCAATAAAATATTTGATCCTGACAGGAATGTCACCTCATACTCCAAGTGTCTCCACACAGCTCCCTTCTGTATGCTTCTGACTCTTAGTTACGTCTTTGCTACAGTCGTGCTGTTTGTCTCCCTATCATCTACAGTGTGACGTTCCTTTTCCTTGGGCTCAAGTGTTATTTATTTAACTTGCATTCTTTCTTGACACATCAAGTAGCCCCATTAGATAGATCTATTAGAGATAACGTCTTTATTTCATAATGCACTCACTTTGTTCATTTGATACATGGCATTTAGTTTATGATCAATGAAGTTTATGCTACATGCTTCCTTAGCCAGAAGGTCATTTGAGATTCTGTATGTTCATACTCAAACAAAAATAACTCATCCTTTCTTTTAGAAGAATTCTTATAAATCTCCTAGAGCATTTGTACCAGTAGAAACTAATAGGAACATATGAAGATATCCATTTTTTCACTTTCCTCTTTCAACACATACAATTTTTCTTTTATAAATGACATAAATTGTCTACCTGTCCTCAGTAATTGCTTTAAGGGGATGCAACACACACACATACGTTCTGAACTCTGGGAATTCTTAACATACTTTTTTTTTTTTTTTTAAGCGTAGAATGTTTCATTTTGCATGCTATTGAATCTGATTTATTAGAAGCACTCATGAGAGACCTAGGGATTGTTACATAAATGGCATTTCATTAGCAGGTCAACTCTCTTCAGATTTTCTGAAAGCCAGGAAAGAAGCCTCTAGGCTTATTACTTCAAGAGTGATTTAACTGAAATTGCCTATCTTCTGCTTGAGCTGAGTGGTGAGTCAGAGAGGTGATATAATTCTAAGCCTCACTGAAGAAAAATCACATACTTTATATTTAGAAGTAAATGAATCAGTAGGAAAAGGAAAACTAATATGTCAGGAGAAAAAAATAATAGAACTCAGAAACTTTTTTCTTTGTTCAGTGAGGACAAAATTCAATCTATATCCTTCTCAAATAATCCTATTTATGGATTACATTTATTTACAGGTAGAATGGCAAAGATTAACTTAATTATGTCATTACATAAATGCATGAATACATGCTATTTGGCACTGCAAAGAACATCCCTTCTTGTTACTATTAGAACTTGAATTTAAGGATTAGAGGCCCTGTTAGAAATGACAGTTCTGGTTGGCCTCACCATACGGACCTGAGAGAGTTCCAACATATGAGCAGAAAGCTCATGAATAAGATGCAATTCCCATGCAGAAAAGAACTGTTTCCCAGGCTCATCCTGGTCCCTGCTCATGAAGCAGAGCATCCCTGACTCACCCATCCACACTAGGTAGCACCTACTGACTTCTAGATATATGAATGAAGCCAGTGGAGGTTGTGGAATGGTACCAGTGTGTCTACAAAAGAGAGCAGAAAAAAACAAGCAAGCAAATCATTTTTGGTTGTGTATCACTGGGATTGGGAGCCCTACACTTTTAAGTAATAGCTGTTAGGTAGCTTCGGAAGCTGAGATGTGACTAACCTTGCAGTGTTGAAAGCCGCTGTACAACAGAAAGTTATTATATAGATCCCAACTGGTCTCACTTTGGGAAACAATGCCTTAATACCTTTTGTTATTAATTCTAAATTATTGCTTCTCTTTTCTTCTTCAAGAAGCTCAGAATTTCTTCTTTATCCCTTTTGCTATTGCACAATGTCTATGCTCTGGTCTGTGGATTTCTTACAGATTTCCTTCCCACTACTGCTTTGGTTTTGGTGATTTTTATCTCCACTGTTTTTCTCTTCCATCCATTAGTCCCTATCTGAACTTATTTCTTGTTTTACTTTTCTTTTCATTTTGACAGGGAACTCCAACTATTTCATAACCAAAATATTCTGCTTTGCAAATGAAATTCTCATACAGATCCCCTACTGGTGCAAATTTTCTATTCACTTCTTTCTTTCCAAATCATACTAAGAGTGGGTTTGATAGCTTCTTTCTAAACAAATGTGTGATGATTGGGTGTCTGCAGGGTTTGCTGTCCTGAGGTGAAAAGTGCTATTCATTATTTTCCTATTCTTCTTGACCCATGATGTCCATTTGTGCCTCGAATACAAAGCATGCAGGTAAGTGGAGAGGGGTCTCACTTTCAGCATGGGATGTCACACTCGTCTCTTATGAAAGGATTTGACAAGCTGCTTCCTAGAACTTATACTTGTATGTATTCCTTATGTACAGCATTTATTGAATATGTTTCTTTTCTTTTTATATATGTATCATGTATTGTGTGCATATTATTTTATCTGTGTTTCCATCTGTCTAGGTATAAGAGTGTGTAGGAAATGTGTAATGGTGACTTTTCTATTATTTATGAAGGCAAAATATCTCAGTCAATCCCAGAGTTTACCAGTTGGGTGAATCTAACTAGTCAGCTTGATCAAGGATTCTGTCTCTATCTTCAGAGGCTAGAATTACAGCCAGGTTGCTAAGCCCACTTCACATTTACTTGTGTCTTTCAGTTTGTTTGGCGGAGGCTTTAATAGCTGAGTCATCTCTCAGTCCTTTAGCACATATTTTTACATAATAAACGTGACAGTGAATTAGCCATCTGATTTAGCCAGTAAAATGTAATTTTGTTTCTTAAGTCATTTCTTCCAGAAAACTATGGCAATTCTTCTGTGCCTCCAAGTCTTTTGAGAGTAGCCTGTCCTTCTCCTAGGTACTCTGTTGCCTTATTCTGTATGCCATACACTACAGGTTTCACAGCTGCTGTAGAGAAAACTGCTGGACGTGAGCTCTCTTCTAGGGTAGTTTCTTCAAACTTCAAGATTCTGTTTTAGCCATGTTGTGTGCTCCTGCTTAAAATAAGGCAAGCCCAAAAGGTATTTAACTAAAAATCTTGACCATGCAAAGATGTTCTTAATTCCCCTGCATCTCTGTCTAGACTCTTGAAGAGAGACCCACAGCAAGTGAGAGTGGAATATTCTAGACAAGAGAGTCATATGGGTATTACCCTAAAATAGGCAGGACTTAAAGAATATTAAACATTTTTTATGGGGAACTACAGGAGACAGAAAAATATTGGAAGAAAATATAACTGGCCTGCTGCTCAAGACCATGCCATAGAGGATGCTATTAGTGTTGTCTGTGAAAGAAATCCCTTTCATTTTAACTCATTATCAACACACTCTCAATGAAACAAATCATATCATTGGTGATACACATTACAGAGTAACAAGGAGAATATGGTCTGAAATTGAGTTTGAGGGGTTTGTCAAATTGAACCTTGGTGCTGGGCACTGAGATCAGGCATAAGGACAGGAACAATTTTGTCAGCAGCCTGCAAGGCAGGGGTACAGCAGCACACACTGAAAAGACTGATCACTGTGGGAATTGATGTGGCAACATGAAGTCACAAGAAAGAAGCACACAAGCAAGAAGATGCTAAAGCCACAAGATCCAGGCAGCAGAGAATATGGGTATATGTGCTATCCAAAGAAGAGAAAAAATTTTTAATCCATGCCACTGATCTTAAGTAATGAACCTTACTTTTGCACTCATCAAATGCTGTAAAGGTCCATCAAGGAAGAAAAGTATGAAGACACCATGGGACTTAAATATTTAATATTGTTCTATACGTTCATCTTCACATATGGCAATAGTTCTATGAAGATTTTTAATAGTAACCAAATGAAAGAAAGTCACAAAATGAGGCACTTAAAAATACATCAGTGGGAGGAGTTGGGAAATGCTTAAATTCCAAGTATGAAACCCAGGTTCAATTGTGAGATCCACATGAAAAAGGAAGGGTTCTTAGTGCATGCTTGTAATCCAAGCACTGGGCAAGAGGAGACCTACTTTCAAGAAAGGAGGAGGGTGGGGCCTGAAGAATGACATCAGTCTGCTGGCTTTCATTTCCATGCATACACATGTGCACCATATACATAAGCATGCACCTCTACTCACATGTATGTAGACACACAATTGAAAAACATATAAAATACATCAATAACATATCAGGTAGGCATTTAAACAGGATAGGAGACACCTCTGATAAAGATCTCAACTGCTATCAGATGATATTCTTAGTCTTTGAGCAGTGGAATATAATGGACTGTTGGTATATTCCCCCAAATGCTTGCCTAATAGTTGTAAGAATATTAGGTCAACAGAGAGGTGGAGTAAAGACAGGCTAAGATAATTTCAGACCTACAGCACACCAACTTTCCTCAATCCTACAAGGTCTAATTGGTGAATTTCAGCCTTGGTGAATCTTTAACACAGGTGCATCTTTTGTTCCTGGAACCTTCCATTCACAGTCTTCTGTGCTATGTCAGAACATTTTGCATCCAGAGAAGCAGGGCAGAATGTAGACTGGAAATGACTCCCGACAATGGAGGACTTCTTATCCTGATTAAAGCTTGGTAACCAGCATTTCCTGACATGCTCCACATTAGCAGAGCGGTTTCCTATGCCTGGGCACTGAGCCCTGGGGAATGTTCCTTTTTTGAGGACCACTCTGCTCCTCTGTTTCATTCTCTCAGTGACTCTCTTTAGCATCCACTGATTGTCTAAAATTACCAGGAAACACAAAAGCGATAAAGGGAACAGGGAAGAGATGAATGATAGCACATGGCTTTTACTTTAGAAAAAGTAGCCCACAAAAATACTTGCTGAAATGGGGCAGAGCCAAGGAGTGCAAACATAGAAATTACTGTTTTTTTGTTTTTTTCACAAGCTTTGGTGGTTCAGGTGGAGAGTTCTGCATTACAGTCAGAATGGGTTTCTTCTATTCTAGGAAAACTACTACGGTGGGGGGACTTAGCAAAGGAAGAAAAGTGATCCATCCTCTGAAGTCTGGTGGGCAGATACAGTTGATGCATTCTAAATCTGACATGTTCCATGTTTAGGTAGATCTCTCATTGTCTGAGGAATGGTTTGGTAGATCAAGCAAAGCCATTGTGTTCATGCCAAGTCATTGAAAGAAGATGGAGATACAAACCAGGTGTGTGCTTTTGTATAAGTGACAAAACAAAACACCCCAAACAAGCAAAATCCCCAAAACAAAACAAACACAAAATGCTCAAGACAAAGTGTCCCTCAGGTGCCTGCATCTGCATCTGTCTTTGCAGTTCAGATGTGTTTCTACATCCTTCTGTGTGCTTTCAAATTTGTTGTCATGATGATGTCCTTAACAGTTGCAAAGAAGAAATTATTAGTAAGTTCAAAGGTTGCCAAGAGGAAAGATTCAAGTGTTGATTTTATTTTGCAAATTTAGCAGCAAAGAGTAGGGTATCCGTAACCTTGGCAACAGTTTCAGTGATCAGGTTTAGTAACATCAAAGCAAGCTTTTCTTAATTGCTAGTCAGTTAAATCTTATTTATCAAATCAAAGTGTTATAGCACTGTTTAAAACAATCTGCAAGAAAAGTCAGCTTCTAATCAAGCAAGACATTAAGTCAACTGAATGCAAAGACATGGATATCACACCCACTGCCTGCGTCCCTTTAGGGAATACAAACCATGAAGTCTGAAAAGAAATTTACAATTTAAACGTTAGCTGAAGAGCTGGAGATGGCGCAGTGATTAAGGGCATTTGCTGCTTTTCCAGTGTGGTTCTGAATTTGGTTCCTAGAAGCCATGTCATGTAAACTTTAACTCCAGTTCTGAGAATCCTATGCTCTGTTCTAGCCATTCAGGCACCCCAAACATATGTCTCACACACACCTGACTACCATAGAATACTGAAATAGTAACTGCATTTAATATTTAATCACTAGGTTTAATATTAATAACCAAACACAAAGTACTTTATGCAGCTTTAGCTTTATAAAGTGGCTCAAGTTCTTTTTAACATATGACTTTATGTGGGCTCAAGTTCTTTTTAACATATGACTTCCAAATATTTAACACAAACTTAATATTTGAAGACTCACTTTCACATTATGACAGTGCTGATTCTAAATGTGGAATTTTCTATGAGTTTCAACATGAATTTAATTGAGTAAATTATGCTTTCTTCGAGTTAACATAAATAACAAGATGGAATGATCTTTGTGTATGAGTGGACATCACTATATCCTCGGTGTTAGTGTTAAATCAAAAGAATCAGGCAGCCATTGGCAAGCTAGTCAACTAACTTGCTTGCTTGAAAAAAAATCAATATTTTTTATCTAGATATTTTTTCCTGTAGTGGGAATGTTTATAGAATCTTTGTCAAGAGATCAAATGGTTAGATTTACTGATCTAAAGAAGGTATGCTTATTGAATAAAAAAAATCAGCAGGATGAGTTGTGTGTGTGTGTTTGGTGTGCGTATGGTGTGTGTGTGTGGTGTGTATATATTGTGTGCATGATGCATGTGGTGTATATGTGTGTGTATTAGTATGTGGTATAAGTGGTGTGTGTGTGTGTATGCATGTTTGTAGTTAAGTTCCGATTCTGCATATGAGAGAAAATACATGGCATTTCATCTTTCCTTCTACAAAACTATCTTCACTAAGAAAGCCCCCAGCTCCCCTCTCCCTCTTTCTGACTTCATTTTTAAACCTTTCAATAAGTTGAATCAGGCCCACCTCACTACCCAGATTTGCTTGTATTGACTAATGTCTTCTAAGTTGGTTAATTACCATATTTGGTCCATCTATACGATGTGTTTTCGTCCTTACCTAGGTTACTACTATAACGAAGGAAGACTATAGTTTAACCTTGCTGTGATCACAGAAACCCAGTGCATCCCTCACTGCTGGCTTTCCCCAATGTGTTTCACTGGCCAGTATTTCATCTAACAATATTTATCACACTGTGTAAAAGACGACTGCACATGATGCTATAAAGTTAATACAATATATTTTATTATTAAAAAATTATGATAGAGCTGTGCAATGGTGGCATGGACCTTTATTTTCATCATTCTAGAGGCATAGGCAGGCAGATCTCTGAGTTCAAGGCCAGCCTGGACTAGAAAGTGAGTTCCAGGACAGCCAGAGTTACAGGGTACACAGAGAAACCCTGTTTCAAAAAGCAAAAACAAAACAAAGAAATTAATTTTTTAAATAAAAATCAAGAAAGAATTATTATGTTAAATACTTTAGGCAACAACATTCATCATTGTGAAATCTATTATAATTAGTTTGTTACAAAATTAATGTCAAAAGTATTTGTAGGCATATGTGCCAAATCTTAAGGCCTCTCATTTTAGTAGAATTTAATGTTCACTAAAATTTAACATACCTTTAGTGTGAGACAATGTGACAACATCCTTTATACCTCGACTGTAAGTTAGATTCTAGATTTCTCTCAAATGCTGTTATGTTTGTAATCAGGAACAATATACAGTATTATAAAGCTTTCAAAGAAAATAAGTATCCCCAAATATCTATCATAACTTATTCAATTACAAAGAACATTGTACAGATATGCTTGTATGTATGTATACATAATTAACATATGGAAACTCACAAGACACATTTCCAATTGGTGGTTTGTTTTAAATTTCAACAGTGAGATGTGAAATTAGAAAGTGAATTCTAACATGACTACATCACTTGTGCTTAGTTCATGAAGTTAACACTAATGATGTTTAGGTGTCAGGGAGACTTTTGACTTGATTTAACTCCAAATTAATGAGACCACTGTATACCAAGTGACTGGCTAGTTGTATACTTGTATCAAAGACTCTTAGGCCTGTTGGTTTTATTTGTTTTTTGGTTTTTTGTTTGTTTGGTTATTTTTTGTTTTTGCTGTCTTATTAAGACTAACCTTTTAAAAAGGCAACTAACTAAATTAAGGTCACAATATCAGACTCTTAATTATTGTCATCTGTGTGCTACACTTCCTGTGCTTTGGGATAGTTGTATTTCATCAACTGACATTTGCATTTCTGAACTCTTGAGGCTCAGGGTCACATTCATTAGCAATAAAAGTAACAGTGATGGTCCAGTCACTGTTGGGTGAGCGGTTCCCATATGCCAAAATATTTGCCAAGGAAATTTGTTTGTCTCCTCTAAATCCTCACGTACCACAGGCAGTAATTTCCATTGCTCGCCCTGCCTTCCAGTGAGCAGGAAACTGGCCAAGAGACACAGGCCTCCTTACATGTAAACCGTTGAGGTCTGTCTCTGTGCTCGATCCTCCTGGGCATCACCTGAATTGACTGCTCACCAAGACCCACAATACTTCTGCAGTAGAGGATGGAGGTCAATAAATGGGTGAGGACTTCTTAATTTTTTTACCATGTGTATCAGCTGACGTTGTGTGTCAGCTTGACCCACAAGAGTCATCAGAGAGGAAGGTGCCTCAGTTGAGGAAACACACTCCCCACCACCGCCATGAGATCCAGCTGTAAGACATTTTCTCAATTAGTGATCAATGAGGCAGGATCCAAGCCCATGGTGGGTGCTCCCATTCCTTAGGCTGGTGGTCCTGGGTTCTATAAGAAACCAGGCTGAACAAGCCATGGAGAGCAAGCCAGTAAGCAGGGTCTCTCCATGCCTTTGCGTCAACTCCTGCTTCCAAGTTCCAGCACTGCTCCAGTTCCTGTCCTGACTTCCTCCAATGATGGACTGTGACCTGGAAGTATAAGCCAAATGAGCCCTTTTCTCCCCAACTCGCTCTTTAGTCATGGAGTTTCTTTATAGTCATAGAAACCCTAAGACACCGTGACACCAATCACACCAGAATAAAGTGAAATAAGTCAAAGCATATCCAGGGAGAATAATGTGTATTCTTTTCTTTCATTTGTGATATTCCAGCTAATGGCTTATTCAGCATAGTCAAGTCAAAGGACAGAAAGTATAATGGCAGGTACCAAAAGCCAGGGTGGGGCTGAGGGAAGTAGAAGATGTTTAGTGGGTATAGAGTTATCCTTTTGAAGGATGGAAGAGCTCAGAGGATACTGGCTTCATCATGTGGATGTTTTTAATTCAGTTTAAATGGTCAACTAGGTAAAATTTGTGCTCTATGTCTATTTTTATTATATAAAAATGCACTAAGGTCAAAAGACTAAAAATTTTATAATGGCCCTCAAATAAATGATATTATTTTCCCCAAACAAAACAACAACAAATAGGTTCGGTGCAGTTCATTCCTGTGCTCAGAGCCTCCCTTTGGCTCTGTCTCATGATGGTGGTGTTTGCACGTGGTCTGAACTGCCCCACTCAGTCAGCTCACTTTCTGTCTTCTTTCCCTAGTTTATTCTGTTCAGTCACACTGACTACTGAATTAGGCCAGTTTCTTCCTAGAATACATGTGCTTCCTAAGAATATATGTACTTACAGAGCACTCAGAGGTGATGTCAGGCCCTTTGCTATAACTTCCCAAGCCCTGTTTCATTCTGTCCTGGGAAATGTAAGAAATGCAAAATTCCAGCTTGTTTATCTGCAAGGTCTAACATGAAAAGACTGCAGAAGGCCAGTCAGTTCAGAGCCTTCTCTTGCCTGTCCCTTCTCTGATGTCAGTGCCTGGGAGATCACCTTTCTGAGTCTCCCTGTTGACTAAAAGATCACATAATCTGAAATCATTATGAATTTCTTATGAAATCTTCTTTCCCCTTTTTGCTTCCAAGTGATCATGTTCCCTGAAAAGCATCCAGTCTTATGAAGTACTTTGTGTTTTTGCAGAAATAGTATTATGGCTTAAAACCATTTGGTAAGGAAGAAAGTGTGACCTGCCCTATTAATGATGTGTGCGTTTGGTTCTAGAATCTTCTCCTTTTCTTCCATTCTCTGCCAAACTCTGACATTAGAAAATGCAGTCTTTCCAACCCCTATGCTTCTCTCTCTTGCCAGAATGAAACTTAATGAATAGCCTTTGGGGAGGAGGGAGCCCCAATATTAGAAATAACAAAATCATTTAGATTAAAAGGGTAATATTGAAATTTCATATTAAACACTTAGAGGCTTCAAAATTGGATTTTTCCTCCTTATATCCTTTGTTGCTAATGTCTACACCACATCAAATTAAACACAACATCTACGTTAATAATTCTATTTTGGTAGAGGATAAATTGGCAATTGTTTGCAGAAAAGCAGATGTATCTCATAACTAGGGCTATTATAGTCAAGTAACCAAAAGGAATAAAATTTGGATGTTCCAGTGGTTCTTGAGCTCTGTTGAGGATACATGAACCCTATACTCATCCTCTAGTAGACAATAAACTATCTTTGAGTTGCTCATTATCATTGTTATTGTTCATTATTTCATCTTATTAACAATACAATGAAAAGGCTGCATAAATATTATTATGTAAAGATCCATTCGTAATTTTTATTGCGTATTTTAGACATCTTTAAATCCATAGCGGTCACAATTTGTGGGACCTGGAGCTATAAAGGGCTACTTATCTCCTACAACTCAGTATAAAGTCAGTAACCTAATCATGGTGTGGTTTTCTAGCTCTGCAAATATTGAGAGTGTTTCAAACAAAAAAGATATTTTTGCACCTATATTGAGAAATGTTTCATCCCACTATTTTCTCATTATGTACAAATATTCCTTTTGTTCATTTATTATTCATAAAAACTTCCAGGGTTGATAGATGGCTCAGTGGGTAACATGCTTCCACATTGGTATGAAGAGCAGACTTTGGAACACAGGACCCAAGTAAATGTCAGGTAGGCATGCTGCTTTAATTCCTGTGTACATATAATTCCAGTGCTTGGAAGCTGGAGACAGGCTCCTAGAGCAAGTTGGATAGCTAGATTGACCAGATCAGTGAGATATGGGTTCAAATGAGATACCCTGACTCAAAACAAAAGACCGAGAATGAGCAAGGAAGTCAGCTGAGCTCAGTCTTTGGCCTCCAGACCTGAGAAAACATAGACTCTCATGCTACTGCATTATACACATGCACACATTCCAAAACATGCATACACATACAAAAAGAATTTTCCATGAGAGATGAGAAGCTATTTTAAAATATAATAATAATAATAATAATAATAATAATAATAACAACAACAACAACAACAACAACAACAACAACAACAACTGACATCAATAGAAATTGTAATTTTACTTTTATGTGGTTTTGGGTCATTTTTGAAATGGATTGTATTTACTTTGTGGTACTCCATAGAGTATTAAACAAAAAAAAATAACTTTTTAAAATTTTTATATTTTGACAGAATAACAAAGAAAGAAAGAGTTGCTTTAAAACTACTTCTTTTCATTGCGAAGGAGATATGTGCTATTGTTGGTCAAATCCCTCAAGGAAACAGATGTCAGATTAGAAGGCAGCTAATGGATGAAAGGTTGAAGGCAATCAAGTGTCCTTAAAGACATGCCCTGCCTAAGTTTGTCACTGGTTGTATTTTAAGAATATCTGTGCAAGTGGGTTGAGGACCAGAATGCCTTTGCTTTCTACTAGGCTGTGTACTAGGTAAACTTTGATGACTCTCGCTGCTGGCATTTCATTTTCTGAACTGTATGCTAAGCACAGATCTTCTATAAAGCCAACATACCTTCAAATTCTCAACTTGTATGGGAGTGTTTTCTGTTCTCTAGGGAACTGTTACTATTATTTATTATTCTTTTGTGTGTGTATCTCTTGATTTTGAGTCCTGCCTGTCAACATACCATGCCATAATCTATAGAAAAAGTTAAATCAATCATTATTTGAATGACTCAAAACAACCATAAATTTTAATGTATGTGACGATTGTCCTTGGGCAATCTCTTCCAGGACAGCTTTTCCATCCACTTGGTACTCCTACCTGGCGTGTCCTCTTCCTTCCTCTCACTTAATGTGCTTCTTCAGACCCAGCATCCATTCAGAAACCAGAATATCATCAATGCTGTACTAGTACAGACAATATTAGTAATTACCAATTAATTACCAATTAATTAATGTGTTGGTGACTCTTTTAGACAAACAGGAGTTTAGCAGAAACCCCCAGTACTTTTCCACAGGAGCACCCTCTGACAACTGTTGCTCTCAGATATTACAATTTGCCATGTAAGGAATAACAAATGCCACTACCCCCTGGTTTATTTGTCTAGAGGTGTCATCAACATGTAACTCAGAATTACATGTCCATAGTGTGTGCGCCAGCGTACCGAGTTTACAGTTTTACATAGTTTATATAGTTTACATGTACCAAAAGGGACTCACTTGTTGTATTTGGTTTGATTAGGTCTGACAATTAATATGCTTCTGAGAGTATCATCACAGTCATGAGACAGAACTTGTCACCCCCCCACAAGGTTTCTCATGCTTTTCAGTGGAAGGCAGAGGACCAATCACAGACGAGCCCCCACTCACCTGCTTTCTGTAGCTGTAGATTAGTTTTGCCTGTCCCATAGTTGCACGTAGATAAAATCAGACAGCTCATATTATTTTGTATCCTACTTGTTTTGTCTAACATAATGTTTTGGGGCTTCATCTATGTTACGTGGACTGTGAGCATGTTCCTTTTCATCGTTAAGATTCCATTTTGTAGATTTTATCTAAGTGTTTATATACATTTAACTGTTGGAGTTTTATTTTCAAATTGGGGTTGTTGGGAATAAATCTTTAATGTGTATTCAAACAAGAAGTAACAAATATATCTTATCATGTTTAAACTTTAAAAAAGTTTTTTTTTTTTTTTAAAGTTAAGGGTCAGTGCATGGTACAAAAGTGTCTCACAATGATCATGAAAGAGCTGGCCTTCCATTTGCCACCAAAAAGAATGTGCCATTTATACTGTAACTTTCTGGTTAGTATTCTGCTTAGTAATGTAACTTGAAAACCATCTGCATCCACTCACAGAGTGACCACTTACCTCATAGTCACGCAGCAGATCACAAAGTTATTCTCCCTACTTTATCAGGTCAGTCACCAATAGCTGTTACAAATATTTTTCTCTATTACAAAATGTACTTTTGCTCTTATACACATCTACAAATAAAAGCATCTGTTTCTAAGTTTAGATTATGTAAGTATGATATTATTATCAATTGTGTTCCAGGTGATAAGCAGGCATGACTGAGAAAAACTGGAAATTTGAGACATTGAAGACATTGTCTCAATATATAAAACAGACACATATGTTATATGGGTGGATATGTGGTGTATGTTAGAGAGGCAAGTAGACAGAATGAAAGAGAGTGAAAAAATGTCCTGTTACAAATTTTAACACTCGCAAATTTTATAAAACAGTATAACAATTAAATTAAGACAGCCCAGATTAAAATGTGCTTGCATGGATATTTGGTTTAATAAAGATCGGATCACACTGTAATTGTCTAACATGTTAGCTCTGACCTCTAATTCTTATCATCTACAGTCTGTGGTTTACTTCGGTTCATTTATAGTAATTCGGGGATTTATCTGTGCCTTTCCAGGAATTGAGGCAATTATGACAATTGAGACTGGAGAAATGCTTCTACAATGCAGTTTTGATGGGTGTCATCTCCTAATATAAGAATCTTAACCTGGCTAAAAGAAATCTCCAGTCAGGGCACTAGAGAGAGAGGTTTCCTTTGATGAGTTTTACCTCATTCTGTTTTGGTGACAATAGCATATTAATATGAACAGTTTTCTGGTTTTGTCCTAAATATTGGAGAAGGAGATTCAGGAGGCATATCTATCTAATGGCATGGCTTGCCCATGTCAGCTGCTCTGATATTTATATTGTGATAAGGTCAAGGAGATTCTGTTCAATGTGAGTGCAGCTATGCCTTTTGATGTTCAATCACATGTTCTGATCTAGACCCCCACTGTGCTAGACAATAAGCATTTCTAGTAGAGTCCGGCATCAACATTTGTGTCTTTCAGCCAAGAGAAACCCAGACTGTCATTATTTATCCAAAACCTATGTAGAAGGCTCCTGGCTGCCCTCCCAAACAAAATGCCTCTCCTGCCCTTGGAAACTCTACAACTATACCCTCATGTGTCTTCTTCACCTTCCATCAGAGGCTGAATATTAGGCAAATACTTTTCACTGATCAAAGAAAAGCCCTTTGGTTATTGCCCAGCAGAGTACTTGACACATTCCCTCACACCCAAGACAACAAACAAGATCCGGGTCTCGAAAGCAGATTATTTGGGTTTGAATCATGATACCTTCTAAATAAGTTATTGACTTCTGGAGAATGCATTCCATTTTGCAAGGAAGAAACTAGTCTTTCCCCCTACCTTCAAAGAGTTCTTAGCTGAGAGACCAAGTAACAAGGCTACTAATAGGGGAAAAACTTACTTCATATCATGCTCACCTCCTGTGTACAGGGGAGATAACCCACAGGAATCAGGAAATTGCTGAGTAGAACTTAACAGAAGTAGTTTTGTATCTAGATTTAACTCCTCAAGTTTGATAAACAATGGAAGAAACATGGAGGGCTGAGGGAGGCCAGCTCTAGAATGCTGGGAAAGACCAGGTGTTTCCACAGAACTAAGTTGGTCTTTTCTTCAACCCGCTGTGCACAAAAGCCTCCATTGATTTGGCTTTTTCCTTCCCTGTGCACTGAGCAAGATATCTTTGTAAATAGTAATTTCCTATGAACATTTCCCTTACCAAAGGAAAACTTTATGAATGTCAAAGCCAGGAGGCCAGATACTCAGAGCCCAGGTATCCTACAATCCCACACGGGTCTCAGGAACTGAGGCTCTTGTTTCTTAGGGCTTTACTTTCCCCAACTGTGAAGAGGTGTGCAAAGTTTGTGTGTCTCTTAAACACTTATGAGGATCAAATATATTATTAAAAGAAGCCAAAAGGTTGTAGCATGGCACATAAACAAACAAATTTCTATGTCGATTAATCAATAATGAGGTATATTTAAGTGGAGGAGACACATAAGAACAAGATTTAATATATTCAGAAGAGAAACTGCCATTGCTTTCATGTAAAACCAAAAAAAGGGAGAATGAATTTTGAGAGAATATAAAAGTATAAATACAGATATTTTAGTAAGAAGTGATGAAAATTGGGTTCGTGAAATTAAATGTGTCAAGGTACAATGAAAAATAATTAGAGAAAAAGAAACAATCTCAAGACAATTTATTTGACAGGTTCATATGACATCTTGTCAATGTCACCGAAATACAGCTTTTCATCTGTAAATCCTGTACAGTCTAATTTCATAATTACATATAAATGTAAACATATGATGATACATTTGTGCATATGAGCTAATATGTCAAAATGAAGATATCCATATTGCTTAGAACTTACCACACCAAAAGATGTCTGCAGGACACAAAAATAAGCCCATGTGAATGCCAAATGCACGCCATAGACGTGAGAATTATATCGAGGTGATTTTAAAAGCAGTTACTTAAAGATCTGAAATGTTTAATTTTGTAAAGAAATTTGTCCCTGTGAAGAAAGTCTTCTTGTTGATTCCTCTTTCCCTTCCGTTTTTCATCATCAACTTCAATCTCTGTATCAGGAAGACACAGTTGGGAACAGCACTGGAGACTCATAAAGAAGAAATGGACAGATTTACGTCTTGCTACATGTTGGATTCATCCCACAAAAGACTATTTGTAAAATAATTTCTCCTGAGGCACTATTGGTAGATGTTGGAAATTTTAGGGATGTGGCCTCCGGGAAGGCTGTTGACTCACTGGAGATGTTCTCCTTAAGGCAGACGTGGAACTGGCTCCTTCCTCCTCCTCTCTGATCCCCAGTTATCTTGAAGCTGAGCAGAGTCTTCCACCATACCATGGCTTATTGTAGGCCCAGAGGAAACAGGACAAAATGTCCACACATTGGAAACTCTGAAAGCACAAAACAAAATAAAATTTCAGTTAAATTAAATCAGCCATTTGTGACAGCCACAGAAAGCTAACTAAAATAGAAAATGCTTGCCAGGTAACCTGGAGGGTTGTCACTGCTCTGACTATTTCTGATATGATGTGGATGAGCCCTTGGGTTTCATGATTTTAGAATAGTTTGGAACAAATGTCCCAGGGAAGGCCTTGAGTGCTGTACTCAGAGCTTAGTGGGTGGTTTAGGCACAAGGGCTTGTAAGAACACAGTACTGATAGGAATGTGGGCAGTAATGTATGTTTGTGGGGTTTTGATGGAAATAAGGTCTATGCTAGGAAATTAGTGACAAGGATGTTTCTTGCAATGTGTACATTTTCTAAGAGTC
Organism: Arvicanthis niloticus; assembly: GCF_011762505.2. Classification (NCBI taxonomy): domain Eukaryota; kingdom Metazoa; phylum Chordata; class Mammalia; order Rodentia; family Muridae; genus Arvicanthis; species Arvicanthis niloticus. The sequence continues at coordinate 13,846,085 of NC_133436.1, read as the reverse complement.
TGTGTAAACCTGAGAAGGTGCTAAATACGTTAACCTGGCAGCAGAAATGTCAAAGCTCCACAGCATTTAAATATTGCTGGACGCTTTTAGTAACATTGATAGAAGGATTCCGAGCATTGGAGAATATGGTGGATACAAGTGGCCAGTTTGGCCAGAGCAGGAGTGTGGTGAGAGATGTCACCCAAGAGGAGGCAGCTGCTAAAGTCATTAGCATCATGCATTAAGAAGACATTCACTGGGCACTAAGACTTCAGAAAGGATACAGAAGGCACCTTACAAATGGTAAGATCCCACCTATCACAAGCTCAAAGGTAGATTATTTTCAAAGCTCAACTGTAGCTTATTTTCAAAGACTTCTTTTGAATAGAGAGTCTTTTAGCCCTACACATTCCCACAGAACCTTCACCTTCAAGATCATTCAGTGCCACTCACCTGTGACTCCAACTGCTCCAGATTTAGCTCATAGCAGCAGTAAACCACAGCATTCTGGTTTTGTTGACACACAGAAGGCAGGAGATGAACATTTCTAAAGCATTATGTAGCAGAGTTGGAGCCTCTGCAAACAGCTCCTGACAGATCAATGTGCAGAGTTTATAAGACTAAGGTGAAAGTTGCATTGGAGACTTTAAGAAGAAAGAGATAATTACTCCCCAAAGTGGGATGCTTGTTAAATGAAGCTGATTGTAGCAGGCATTTGGACCTGGAGAGACTATGTAGCATGAGGCCAGCCATCAAGGTCACAGCATCAGGGACACCTCAGCCAATGAGAGTGGATCCAGACACCCTGTGTACAGGCAGCCAAACAGAGAAACTCAACTTAAAGCTTTTCTGTATGGCTCCGCTCTTGCTTTGGGTTGACTGTACCTTTCAGTTTTTCTGGTATTTCCTTTTGGAATGAGAATGTTTACCTTGTCCCACATTGTCTTGGATGTATGAAGCTTTATCTTTTACAGGGACTCATAGCTGAGTTTGCCTTGTGTCCCTGAGAAGACTTAGGGTTTTGTCATTTTGAGGAATACTGTTTCTAGTAAGAGTTTGGAGTTGTGCAATGAGCATAAACCCTTGGGGACAAGGATAGGATGCTATAATTTGAATTTTGAATGCCCTGTCCATATATCCATGCCATTGAATACTTAGTTCCCAGCTTGTGGAGCTATAGGTAGATGGTGGAACCTTTAGAGGTGATGTCTTGAGAGAGGAATTAGATTACTGGGGTGTGCATTTCAGGGGGTTGCTGGGGGGTTTAATTCAGAATCTCTATCTTGCTATTTGCTCTCTAGCCAGCATGAAGTTAACATTTTTCCCAGCCATCTGATCTACTTGTAAGACAGTAACTTACCATAGTCTTCAAAGTAACAGGGTCAATTAGTCATTGACTAAAACTCTGAAGTTGAGTATCTCAGGTATTTTGTAACAGCAATGGAAAACTGATTAATATGCATTAGAAATCTAATGTTGGGTGACTATGCTTTACCTAGACATCTTATCTCATCTTGAACAGAACTCTTCTTTCTAGAATTCTATGGGGTTTAAACCCAGAGATAAGATTGTTTCTTACACATCTACTCCGGACATTGGCAGCTTTTTACCCCAGTATGTTTAAGATTATGCCTTACCTTAAATCAATATTGGCTTTTCACTTGGTATTTTGCCTTCTGGTATGGGATCCTGTAGGAATCCTGGAGAAGAAAAGAGGGAGTGTGGGGGAAGGGGAGGGGGAGGGGGAGGGAAAGGACAGAGGAGGGAAGGAATCATTTATTCCCTTAAAATACATTTTAATGCTTTTAGATAAAAACTATTGTGAGTCACTATTTTATACCAGTGCTATAACAGCTATTTATTTCCAATATAAATATCAGCATGTACTAATAGACACTTATTATTGGCTTTTTGTGTTTCCTTTAGATACATTTATTTATTTTATATCAGAAGCAATATTTAACATAACTGTTTTTTTAATCTGACAGTTTGTTACTTTCAACTGCGTGAGCCAGGAATTGTCAACATAGAGTTGGACTCTCAACTTAAGATTCTTTTTTTCAACCATTATGCATTTGCCTCTCCTGCCCTCCAGCAGAGATGAAATCTCAGTCTTCCCTCTGGATTCTGTGCATTTCCTCTGCTCCTGTTTACCTTGAATGACTCATTATGCAAACTTGAGCTTACTTCTTTAATTCTTCAGTGAGTATAAAAGAAAAACTCTATTGTATTTTTAAAATATATTTTGAAAGTGTTCTAGTTTTCCTTATTTCATTTTCTATTTTGGCAAAAATAAGAGGTTGTAAGAAAACTACAGGGAAATAATCCCATTTTGTATTGTTATAAAAGGGAAAGCCTTTTTTTCTGATTCTAGAATAAAATGTGGAAAGTATTTGTCTTGGATTTATATTTGGTTTGTTTATGAACTCATTGAGATGGATTGAGGGAAATTTATGGAAATAAGAAAAATAAATAAATAAAAACCCAGTAGCATAATGGGAATCTTCCTTTTGTTACAAAGTGAATCACATCTTTCCCCTGAAGTACTTAAAAGGAGTTTAGAACACTTGGAATATGTTATTAACTTTGTTTTCTGAAAGCTAGCTGCTCTTTCACTGCTAGTCTGTCTTGAAAGAAAATAAGAGAAAGCCAATTCCTCATCTCTTCTGATAGTCCAGAAAATCTATGCATCTCCAATGAAGCATCCCCTGCTGTTTCTGTTAAAAGGCTACTGGGTAAAGATGTCTGCAAAAACTAAAAATTGAATGTCTTTACATTATATTAAGTTGCATTTGAAGATAAATTTTGTAATTACTGTGGAGCTAAGTCACTCTATAATTAGTACTTTGTAAATCATTAACTGTACCACTTATCTACCTGTGGTACAATACAAATAGTTTTGCCTCCTCCAGAATTTCTTTATAATTTTAAAACAAGTAAACTCTATACCTATTAATGTGATTACATATGCACACATTCACCATCTTTTTAATTTTACATCAAAATTTTTAAATAATTTTTTAAAAAATTAAACAAACATGATTTTTAATAATAGTCTGTAATAAACTTAACTCCATTTTGGTTACTAAAATTGTTATATGTAATAATCATTCATTAAGGAATTTTATTTATAACTATCTTTATAAAGTTCAGAGGAATTCTTCAAACTCCTGAGCCAGGGCTTTCTTGAAGAAGCTGAGGCAGATGCTTCATGAGAAACAGTTTAATTTTAAAATATGTGGTAGGATTCATAGTTTCATATAAGCATCAATGATTAATCATCAAAGATAAATAATAAATGTTGTTTTAGTTACTTTTCTACTACTGTGAATAGAGACTGTGACCAAGGCACCTTAAGGAAGAAAGAGTTGTCTTCAGAATATTAAAATGCATGACTATCATGTTGGGGAGCATGGCAGCAAAAAAGCAGGATTTTTCTTGGATCTGGGTCAGTAGCTGAGAGTTCACACTCTTATCAGCAAGTGAGAAACAGAGCCACCAGAAACACTGGGAATGGTTGGGGTTTTGAAAGCTCAAGGCCTGCCCCTGTGACAACTCCTTCAACATGGCGACACTTCTTAATCCTTCCCAAAGAGTTCCACCAATAGGGGACCAGGATCTTGGCTCTGCAGCATCATAGCACTATTTAGTAAATGAATGAGAGTCATGACTCTAGACATGTAACATGCAATAGAACCCCGAAACACAGCTGCTTTTCAAAGGCTGACACTGAGCTTCAATGCCAATGAAAAATGCCAATCAGGGTGCAGAGGGCAATATGATGTAGAGATTAAGGCATCGAAAAAGGGTCCGGAGCTGCTAAGGCAGGAGAGTTGCCTTGCTTGTTCTGCAATGAGTATATTCTGACAAAAACTTGAAGGCAAAAGATGATTTATACTAACTAGACACTGGGCAGTTTTACAAACCAACAGTATTCGTTGAAACTTTCCCATTGGAGATGGCAGCACATGTTTATAACCCTAGCACCTGAGAGGAGCTTGAGATGCAGAGGGCGGGGGGAGGGGGGGATAAAGTGGTTTTAGCATAAAGGCTAGCTAGATTATCCAAATCAGAATACTGTAGGTTCCAGAGAGAAACTCTGCCTCAGTACATGAAATGGCAAGGAATGGAGGAAGAGAGCTTATGGCAATTGATGAATACACACACACATACACACACACACACAGAGAGACATACACAAATGCATGAATATCATACACATATATAGGCAAAAATTATGACACATTCTTAGAATATACAGAGGTTGACTTTTCCACACTGGGAGAGAAAACCATATTGAACTTGTAGAGATAGGTGTCAAGCAAAGGATGTTTTAAGACAGTGTTAGAGGCATGAAAGAGCTCAGGAACACGTAATTTTTATATATCTGTTTATTTCTGAGACTCAAATCATCTCAGGACATCTGTTGTTCAAATATTCCACTTTTCCAAATTTCATGGGTTTGAATTACATTTTTTCTTGGGTTAGAATTTCTGTCACTTATAGACACAAACACCAATGTTAGACTTGTCATTTTGGAAACCTAAACATATGGGGCTATTCTCCTGATAGTGTAAATGATTTAATAGTCAAAGGAATACTTCTGATCTGGAACACATAAACTATTTTTTTTTGTCCAGTTAGACAAAAGATTAATAGAAATATGAAATAATTGCTTAACTCCAACAAACAAGTCTAAAAACATACATCCAATTTGTATGATACTGTTAAAGCAGCAAAAGGAGATTTTTAGACTGTACTGTTCTTTCTGGAAATTCTGGCAAACTTTTAATGAACAGATTCTTAGTCATCAGAGACATCTATTTCAAGTTGATTTTGTAGGAATTCAGTGAGTCCTCTTCTGTTTCAAAACCTAGGCTACCCCTCCATGGCCTTTGGCTTTACCACTGGGCACATATTATGCTCTATGGGATTTTCTTCTTTCAGATAGCATAGGGGTAGTTCTATCAACATGACTTCTATATTTTTAGTCTTATAATCCAACAACTTCCTACCATTTTTAAATGTCTAACATATTTAATCGAAACTGAGGTATATTTTGCTTATATCAGGTGCTCAAGAACTTTATAGGTTTCCATGTATGTCATGAGAGTCCTCCTTTTAGACATTTTTTTAGGTCTTCCCTCAGTAAACCCTTCTCTAGTGTTGGGAGCCGACTTTTAGCAGAAAGCGGCTATCAGCTTTGCAGCCATCTTGAGCCATATACCCTGACATGAGACTTGGATTACAATAGCCTACAACAGCTGAGCATACTCTGATAACATCTCGCTTTAGATACCCAGGACTTACCTTGGGTGTGTGAGATTAAAGGTGTGTAACTTAAGAGTGTGACCTAGAGATCAGATTTAGAGACAAGACCTAAGGGCATGATTAAAGGTGTAACTTAGAGGCATGGCTTAGAAGTGAGACATATAAAAGGCAGAGGCAGACGGCAGAGAGATATATTCTTTAGGGAGACTCTTTAGATAAAGAGTACAGCTAGACTTGGGACTTGGACTAGGAAGAGAGACTGAAGAATAAACGGGATTGAATCACACTCTGTCTGGTCTCCATTCTTCCAGATTGTCCTCACTCTCTCTCTTGCTGAACCCCAACCCTCGGACCGGAGCGGCAGCTTGGGCTGGGATACAGTGGCCGCCAAGTGTGGGGCAGCTCAGGCCTCAACATTTTTTGGCCCCCCGAACGTGGGCTAGCGCGGTTCTCAACACTCTAGCATGTCCAACACGCTACAATTCCCAAGAGGCAGTGAAGAGGATGGATAGTGTGATAGTTTGAATATGCTTGGCCCAGGGAATGAGTGGCACTGCTAGGAAATGTGGCCTTTTTGGAGGAAGTGTGTCATTGTGAGGGTGAGCTTTGAGATCCTCTTCCTGGATGCTTGGAGGACAGTCTTCTCCTTGCCCAGCTCCTCCAGCCCCGTGTCTGCTTGGATTCTGCCATAATGATAATGGAATGAACCTCTGAAACTGTAAACTAGCCCAAATTAAATATTTTTAATTTTATAAGATGACTCTTATAAAAGTCATCTTGGTCATGTTGTCTCTTCACAGCAATGGGAATTCTAATTAAGACAGATAGCTTTACAAAGCCACATGGTTTTATACATCAGTAAGGTCATGTAAGGAGGATGACATCAACTGAAGGGGCTATCATTCTTCCTAGGCATAAGGCAGGTCATAAAAGTCAGAAAATTTAAGCTAAAAGTTTGATGTATTTAGTGATTTCTGGGTCAAAGGAAAACACATACAGAGTTAGCAAACCAATGGTTGTCTTGAGGACAACTACCATCTCTGAAGCCAACAAAGATATGATTCTGAGATTCAAGGAGCTCTAACAACACCTCAGGGGCAAATCTGTGACATCAGAAGAAAAAATAATTAAAGAAAGAAAGCCAGGAACAGACAACATATATAGAGGTATCTATTTCTGTATAGAGGTATTTGGGTGCTTTCTAAATACATTGCAAATTAGGGCAAAAAAGTCCATTTTCTTATATCTGCAGATGATAAGGGCTGTCATAACTTTTTGGACTGAGTAGCATTCATATTTACCTATATTTTTATTTCTCATATTCCATCACAGTCAGTATAGTTGAAATTATTATGACTAGCATTCAATGCTAAGCCTATACTCTTCCATTCCCTGTACCTACACAACTTGGCTGTTATTAGGAATGGAAGCTAAGAGTCAAGTATAACATTTAAAATGTGATGGCAGGACTGGACAGGCCATTTGGGGAATTCTGAAGTGTTTTGTTGTCTTGATCCATTTTTCATGTGCTACATAGCAGATTGACACCCTTGTATTATCTCTAAAGTAATTAATTTATTACAACATTCCTAGGTCGATCCCAATGGAAATCAAGAAATTCTTCCCAACACAGTGGAAGTCAATGCATTAACGCAATATCCCTAATTACTATTATCATAAACATGCTTGGTTGGTTTTGGTGACTCATAGGTAACAAGAGAGCTGAGTCAGAGGCTTTGACAATTAACAAAGAAATAATAATTGTCATTGCCAGAAAGAATATGAAATATTTATTTTAATATTTTCTGTTCAAGCATATGAATATTTATGTTTTAATCCTTATAGTATGAGGTGGTTTAAACAATAAGTATGAAAAATGTGGGTTTAAATTGTGAGACATTTTCTTACAACAAGAAAGAAAACAATTAATGAAAGGAAGTGGGATAGAATCAATTTGAGAGAAATTTCCCTAAATAAAAGAGTAAATTGATAAACAGTTAAAAATTATGATGGCTTTTTATTTTCCAAGAGAGTCAAAGAAACGAAGCAGTTCTGTCCTTCACTTCTGCTGTAGACTCAACAGCTTCCAAGTTATTACTTGCCTGAGAAAGGAAGGAACCTTTGTTCTGTCACATACACTAGTTCTTTGTTTTGTCTTGGGACCTCTCATGCATCCCAGTTTGACCTTGAACTCACTGTGTGACTGATGACTATAAACTTCTGATCAAAATTCCAGAATCTGCCCTAGCAGAGCTTGGTCCTGCTGATTGCTTTATGCCTTCTGACTATTCTCTTTGCTTTATAGCATGTCTCATATGTTCTTGTTGAAAGCCAGACATGATTCATGGGATAAAAGGAAGCGAGATGGACGCAATGCTATTATGAGGCTGTTTATGTGGCTAGTGGGGCCTGTGGTTACTAATGAGTAGCTCTAGAGTCAATCTTAAATTTCCTCTGCTGTCCTTGTTTTCCCTTCCTCCTCTTGATATTACATTTTCCTGGGGCCTCTTTAAGCAGGATATGAGCTCATGACACTTTTATCTTCAGTCTCCATAAGTACATTAAAACCCTGTTGCTGTCCAGATGAGCATACAGACAGTAGCCTGCCCCTGCATCCTGGAGTGAAGTCTCACCTTCCAGGGAATATGTTGGACAGTTTCCTCTCTTTCATAGGTTAAAGCTGAAGGGTTCTTTCCAACCTTACATCTGTAGGGTGTTGAACTTTTCTCCTCTTCCAAGGTACTTGTGCTTTAGTAAAACCCCCATAAATGGGGTACCGACAAGACATTAAGTGATTGACTTGATAAGGATGATCCATTCTCCCTACTGTTGGAAGTATTAGGAGACTTCACTTTCTCTCTGCTCTTTGCTGTGAGAACCTTGTAGGGCTCTAAGAGGTGAATTTCTCAAGATAGTAGAGCCTCAAGACTGGGTCCAATAAGAGTTCGTAGCTCAAGCTGTTGCTGTGGGTTTCCCAAAGATCATCAGTTGCCAGTGTTCTCCACCATGGTTTCTGCTGCAGACGTGTGTCAGCCTCTGGCTCCCATTACAGTCATTCTGTCTCCAGGTTTACTTCTGGAGCAGTTTCCTCAGGAACTCAACTCTCTGCTCGGACTAAGAAGAGTTGTGTGTTTCAGTTGATTGGTATCTTCTCCTGTAATGAGAATATGCATGAGGACCCCAATGCTACAGACAACGGCAAGTGACAAACTGCATATCTTCTATTGAAAATGATAGCCATCCAATTGTGGCATCTCAGTGAACACTCATTGCTACCAGAGGGTGGAATTTGGATCTCTTCTGTTTAGAAAGTCACCTGTACATTTCTCTTTCTATCCATGCGTTACACACAGGAGTTAATATTAGCATTTGAAATTCCAGGATAAAAATATAACTTATTAAAATGCTCCTTCCTTTTTGTGTATCTGTTTGTCATTTTCCTAATAAAACATATCCATAGGTGTATACTACTTAAGCATTTGTTTATGTGAAGGAATGTATTTGATCTGGCTCCAAAATTCCCATCATTATGGAAAATGAATATGTTGGAACTAGGGGTCTGTTTCTGTTTGCTTTTTATTTTAGCCTGAAGGTGTCAGTGGAAGGCAGGGAGGCTGGGGATGCGTCTTATCCTCCATTGTTCATAGAAGTTATTCTGTGCATTTGGATTGCAGTTAAGTGTATACTTTTGTATTCACATTTGGGGTCATTGGAATGATGTAATGGCTTTAAGTTTTTATAAGTTTAAGGAAGCTCATGAGAGCTTATACTCATGGAAGTATGATTCTCACCATGTCCTCTTCACATACTGTCATTTCTCAGGCTTCTGTGTCTTTCATATGTGGTTCTGTAAGTAATTATGTTGCCTTCTAAGTTGCCTTTCTCCTTCTGAAGTGGTGGTTGTACAAATGAGCATTTTAGATGGAATTTACTTTTCTTTCACAAAAAAGCAGAGTGTTTCAGTCTTTGGTACCTGGCTTTTTCTTAATTGGGATATTTTATTTATTTACAATACAGATGTTATCCCCTTTCCCCATTTCCCCTCCCTAGAACCCCCATCCTATACCCCTTCTTCCTTTATGCTTTTATACCATTTTGATTACATGTAAGTGTTCAGGTCAGTTCTAGGTTGAGGAACTAGCAATACAATAGATGCAAATAGTCAAGGAACAAGCAAGACAATAAACACAAATAGTCAAAGAAAAAGCAAGGCATTAAACCCAGTTATGTGAACTCTCCCATGATCACTGTTTCTAAAGGCTTATCAAGATGACCAAAGTATCTGAGCCTACTTCCCTGTCCTAGCCCAAGGTCATTTTCATGTCTGAGGCCTACTTCCTTGTTCTACCCTAAAATTTAGATTCCTGTCTGAAATTACTTCTTTGTTCTAGCCTAATATTTAGATTCCTGCCTGAGATTACTTCTTTGTTGTACTGGCTTTGTTTTTAACTGTATAATGGATTATGGAAATCAGAATATCCTTGATCATTTATAATCTGCACTGTATGCCTGTACACTCAGTACTGCCCTCACTGTGGGCTCTGTATTGTGCCCTCACAATAGTGTGGTGTGTGTTTGTTTGTGTGTGTGTGTGTGTGTGTGTGTGTAAGTGTGAGTGTGAGACGTGTGCATGCGCACGTATTGCTGTTTTGCTGGGGACTTGTATCTCCCAGGTAAATTCCTGTAGATGTGATAAACAGATGTGATAACCTGTGCCATGACCTTACATGTTCCAACTCAGTCGCTCCATCAGTGTGCTTGAGAATACCATTTCCCCACTGCTTCCTAAGTGTTCATCATGTGGGTACATTTTCACCAGTTTCATCTATGACTACTAAGAAATGGTCCCTCAACTTATTAGCAGCGTTTTTTTTTTTTTTGTCCAGTTTTGGGCTAGACTTAATATCTGTTCCTGGTCCCACACATCATTTAATATTTTCTCTTGTGAGTTTACTACCCCTGTGCTTAGGCTGTTTTTCTTCACTTTTTAAAACTTTAATATAACATGTTGCTATATTTCATTTTAGTTACTTATTTCTGGACAATTTCATGCCTGTATATGGTATATTTTAGTCTTTTTTTCCTCTATTAATGCCTCTGCTCCCCCTTTTCCTCTGAAACACTTTCTTCTGCAATGAGTGTCCTTCAGTTTTCAGCTTATTTGAATTTTGAGTCATAAGAGGGAGACCAGTCTAAACATCCAGGATACAGAGACTTCAGGCACCTAACCTAAGGCTTGTGTGGCTTATTCATTTCATTCTTTGCTTTTATATTCCGCTACTGATGAGCTGAAGTGTTCTTACTTTACAGACTTGAAGAATGAACCTAATTTTTATAAATGGCCAACACAATGTCAGCACTATCTTCATTAGGTAGGTTTTATTTCCAAATATCTGAAGATTGATTATGGGAAGAGAAAATAACAGGCAGTGAGAAGAGAATGCTGGGAGCTAATGATGTCTGAGCGCTTTAATAATTTGATAGCAGGAATAATGTCATTGCTTTCAGCTTTTATTAATTACACACACATTGATGTTGGAGTGAAAACGAGAAAAGAGAGTAATGCAACATTTAAAAATATGTTATATTATAAAACTCATTCACATAGAGAAGGGGGAAAGACATTGATCTAAAACAGTGGTTCTCAACCTGTGTGTCGTGACCTAGGGGAAGACACATATCAGATATCCTTCATATCAGATACTTGCATTGCAATCCATAACAGCAGCAAAATTTCAGTTTTGAAGCAGCACCAAGGATAACTTTATGTTTGGGGGTTAGCACAACATGAGGAACTGTATTAAAGGGTCTCACCTTAGGAATGTTGAGAATCACTGGTCTGAAAGAAGCAAGAAAAGAGACAAGTGCGATAAAGATGGGAACTATAACAGCCACACGAAAGAGAAATAGAAGCTAATTGCTTCACCATACAACAGCCAACCTCATCTTATTTGCCCAAGAGCCAGCTCACTATCAGCTCACAGGTAATACAAAGCTGCAGCCTGGACAGTTAACCCTTGTAATACAGAGCAGTTCCAACAGTCCCCTGAAAAATTAAGAAGCCATGGCAGATTGCAAGGATGCAAGATGATTCAGAATTGAGTCACTGCTCTCATTTTCCAGAAGCTTTGTCCTATAGCTCAGTAAAGAAGCACTATGTACTTCTGATGTCCCTGGGTTTTTGTGAGCAACAGATGAAGGGGGCAGGGCAGTAAAGAAGAGGGGGGAAAAACATCCATAAGAAAATACACAAAAGGCTGGAAAGTTCTTACTAGCTTCATATACAGTTGTTTGTTTGTTTTTACCAAGAGGTAACATCGCAGAAAAAGTCAATGATGTATATAAAATATTTCAATAGAGTTAAAGTTCTAATTTATGTAATAAAGCTAGTATAGATTTTACTTCGAAAGAAGATGAAAGCAATACAAATATGAATAATGAATATCCTTTGAGTAGAGGAAGGTCACTGATTTGCTAGAGTTAATTTTATATCCAGCCACTTTGCTGAAGCTGTTTATCAGCTGTAGAAGTTTTCGGGTAGAATTTTTGGGTTTCTTATGTGTACTATCATATCATTCTCAAATAGTGATGTCTTGATTTCCTCCTTCCCAATTTGTATCCCTTTGATCTTCTTTTGTTGTCTAATTGCTCTGGGCAGAACTTTGTGTGCTATATTGAATAAATAGGCAGAGAGACCGGGCAGCCCTTTCCCCCCCCCCCCGATTTTAGTCAGATTGCTTGAAGTTTCTCTCTATAGAGTTTGATGTTGGCTATTGGTTTGCTGTATATTGCTTTTATTGTGTTTAGGTATGGACCTTGAACTTCTGATCTCTTTTAACACGAAGGGGTATTATATTTTGTCAAAACCTTTTTAGCATCTAATAAGATGATCGTGTGTTTTTGTCTTTGATTTTGTTTATATGGTGGATTACGTGATGAATTTCTGTATATTGAACCATCCCTGCATCCCTGGGATGAAAACTACTTGATCGTGGTAAATGACCGTTTGATGTGTTCCTAGATTCAGTTTGCAAGAATTTTATTGAGTATTCTTGCATTGATATTCATAAAGAAAATTGGTCTGGAGTTCTCTTTCTTTGTTGGGTCTTTGTGTGGCTTAGGTAACAACATAACTGTGGTTTCATAGAACGAATTGGGTAGTGGTCCTTCTCTTTCTATTTTGTGGAATAGTTTGAGAAGTATTAGGTTTTTTTTTTTTTTTTTTTTTTTTTTTTGGTTGGGAGACTTTTAATGACTGCTTCTATTTCCTTATGTTATGGGACTGTTTAGATGGTTTATCTAATCCTGATTTAACTTTGGTACCTGATATCTGTCTAGAAAATCATCCATTTCACCTAAATTTTCCAGTTTTGTTGAGTATAGTTTTTTGTGGTAGAATGATAAAATTTTAAAAAATTTCCTCAGTTTCTGTTGTTATGTTTCCCTTTTTATTCTGATTTTGTTAATTTGGATAATGTCTCTTGCCCTCTGATTAGTCTGGCTAAGAGTTTATCTATCTTGTTGATTTCTCAAAGAACCAGTTCCTGGTTTTGTTGATAGCTTGTATAGTTGTCTTTGTTTCTACTTGGTTGATTTCAGCCCTCAGTTTGATTATTTCTGGTTATCTACTCCTCTTGGGTGTATTTGCTTCGTTTTGTTCTAGAGGCTTTCAGATGTGCTGTTAAGCTGCTAGTGTGTGCTCACTCCAGTTTCTTTATGAAGGCACTCAGAGCTATTAGTTTTCCCCTTAGCACTGTTTTCATTGTGTCCCATAAGTTTGGATATGCTGTGCCTTCATTTTCATTAAATTCTAAAAAGTCTTTAATTTCTTTATTTCTTCCCTGACCAAGTTATCACTGAGTAGAGAGTTGTTCAGCTTCCATGTGCTTTCTGATGTTTTTGTTGTTATTGAAGACCAGCCTTAGTTCATGGTGGTTCGATAGAATACGTGGGGCTAATTCAATCTTCTTGTATCTGTTGAAGCTTGTTTTGTGTCTAATTATATGGTCAGTTTTGGAGAAGGTACTATGAGGTGCTGAGAAGAAGGTATATTCTTTTGTTTTAGGATGAAATGCTCTGTAAACATCTGTTAAATCCACTTGGTTCATAATTTCTGTTAATTTCACTGTGAATGTGTTTAATTTCTGTTTTCATAATCTGTCCATTGGTGAGAGTGGGGTGTTGATGTCTCCTACTATTGTTATGTGAGGTTCAATGTGTGATTTGAACTTCAGTAATGCTTCTTTTTACAAATGTGTATGTCCTTGTTCCTAGAGAATAAATCACCAACCAAAGAGTATACATGGAGGGATTCATGGCTCCAGATACATATGTAGCAGAGGATGGCCTTATCTGATATCAATGGAAGGGGAGGCCCTTGGTCCTGTGGAGGCTGGATGCCACAGTGTAGGGAGATGCTAGAGTGGTGAGGTGGGAGTGGGTGAGTAGGTCGAGAAGCACCTTAGAGGCAAAATGGAGTGGGGAGAGGGGGTATGGGATAAAGGGTAGTGTAGGTCAAACCAGGAAGGGGGATGTTATTTGAAATGTAAATGAATGAAATGATAAATAAAATAATAAAAATATAAAAATGTTGCTGTCCAGATGAGCATACAGACAGTAGCCTGCCCCTGCATCCTGGAGTGAAGTCTCACCTTCCAGGGAATATGTTGGACAGTTTCCTCTCTTTCATAGGTTAAAGCTGAAGGGTTCTTTCCAACCTTACATCTGTAGGGTGTTGAACTTTTCTCCTCTTCCAAGGTACTTGTGCTTTAGTAAAACCCCCATAAATGGGGTACCGACAAGACATTAAGTGATTGACTTGATAAGGATGATCCATTCTCCCTACTGTTGGAAGTATTAGGAGACTTCACTTTCTCTCTGCTCTTTGCTGTGAGAACCTTGTAGGGCTCTAAGAGGTGAATTTCTCAAGATAGTAGAGCCTCAAGACTGGGTCCAATAAGAGTTCGTAGCTCAAGCTGTTGCTGTGGGTTTCCCAAAGATCATCAGTTGCCAGTGTTCTCCACCATGGTTTCTGCTGCAGACGTGTGTCAGCCTCTGGCTCCCATTACAGTCATTCTGTCTCCAGGTTTACTTCTGGAGCAGTTTCCTCAGGAACTCAACTCTCTGCTCGGACTAAGAAGAGTTGTGTGTTTCAGTTGATTGGTATCTTCTCCTGTAATGAGAATATGCATGAGGACCCCAATGCTACAGACAACGGCAAGTGACAAACTGCATATCTTCTATTGAAAATGATAGCCATCCAATTGTGGCATCTCAGTGAACACTCATTGCTACCAGAGGGTGGAATTTGGATCTCTTCTGTTTAGAAAGTCACCTGTACATTTCTCTTTCTATCCATGCGTTACACACAGGAGTTAATATTAGCATTTGAAATTCCAGGATAAAAATATAACTTATTAAAATGCTCCTTCCTTTTTGTGTATCTGTTTGTCATTTTCCTAATAAAACATATCCATAGGTGTATACTACTTAAGCATTTGTTTATGTGAAGGAATGTATTTGATCTGGCTCCAAAATTCCCATCATTATGGAAAATGAATATGTTGGAACTAGGGGTCTGTTTCTGTTTGCTTTTTATTTTAGCCTGAAGGTGTCAGTGGAAGGCAGGGAGGCTGGGGATGCGTCTTATCCTCCATTGTTCGTAGAAGTTATTCTGTGCATTTGGATTGCAGTTAAGTGTATACTTTTGTATTCACATTTGGGGTCATTGGAATGATGTAATTTATAAGTTTAAGGAAACTCATGAGAGCTTATACTCATGGAAGTATGATTCTCACCATGTCCTCTTCACATACTGTCATTTCTCAGGCTTCTGTGTCTTTCATATGTGGTCCTGTAAGTAATTATGTTGCCTTCTAAGTTGCCTTTCTCCTTCTGAAGTGGTGGTTGTACAAATGAGCATTTTAGATAGAATTTACTTTTTTTCTTTCACAAAAAGCAGAGTGTTACAGTCTTTGGTACCTGGCTTTGTTTTTTTTTTTTTTTTTTTTTTTTTTTTTTTAATTGGGATATTTTATTTATTTACAATACAGATGTCATCCCCTTTCTCCATTTCCCCTCCCTAGAACCCCCTATCCTATATCCCCTCTTCCTTTATGCTTTTATACCATTTTGATTACATGCATGTATTAAGGTCAGTTCTAGGTTAAGGGTCTAGCACTACAATAGATGCAAAAAGTCAAGGAACAAGCAATACAATAAACACAAATAATCAAAGAAAAAGCAAGGCATTAAACCCAGTTATGTGAACACTCCCGAGATCACTGTTTCTAAAGGCTTATCAAGATGACCAAAGTATCTGAGCCTACTTCCCTGTCCTAGTCCAAGGTCATTTTCATGTCTGAGGCCTACTTCCTTGTTCTACCCTAAAATTTAGATTCCTGTCTGAAATTACTTCTTTGTTCTAGCCTAATATTTAGATTCCTGCCTGAGATTACTTCTTTGTTGTACTGGCTTTGTTTTTAACTGTATAATGGATTATGGAAATCAGAATATCCTTGATCATTTATAATCTGCACTGTATGCCTGTACACTCAGTACTGCCCTCACTGTGGGCTCTGTATTGTGCCCTCACAATAGTGTGGTGTGTGTTTGTTTGTGTGTGTGTGTGTGTGTGTGTGTGTGTAAGTGTGAGTGTGAGACGTGTGCATGCGCACGTATTGCTGTTTTGCTGGGGACTTGTATCTCCCAGGTAAATTCCTGTAGATGTGATAAACAGATGTGATAACCTGTGCCATGACCTTACATGTTCCAACTCAGTCGCTCCATCAGTGTGCTTGAGAATACCATTTCCCCACTGCTTCCTAAGTGTTCATCATGTGGGTACATTTTCACCAGTTTCATCTATGACTACTAAGAAATGGTCCCTCAACTTATTAGCAGCGTTTTTTTTTTTTTTGTCCAGTTTTGGGCTAGACTTAATATCTGTTCCTGGTCCCACACATCATTTAATATTTTCTCTTGTGAGTTTACTACCCCTGTGCTTAGGCTGTTTTTCTTCACTTTTTAAAACTTTAATATAACATGTTGCTATATTTCATTTTAGTTACTTATTTCTGGACAATTTCATGCCTGTATATGGTATATTTTAGTCTTTTTTTCCTCTATTAATGCCTCTGCTCCCCCTTTTCCTCTGAAACACTTTCTTCTGCAATGAGTGTCCTTCAGTTTTCAGCTTATTTGAATTTTGAGTCATAAGAGGGAGACCAGTCTAAACATCCAGGATACAGAGACTTCAGGCACCTAACCTAAGGCTTGTGTGGCTTATTCATTTCATTCTTTGCTTTTATATTCCGCTACTGATGAGCTGAAGTGTTCTTACTTTACAGACTTGAAGAATGAACCTAATTTTTATAAATGGCCAACACAATGTCAGCACTATCTTCATTAGGTAGGTTTTATTTCCAAATATCTGAAGATTGATTATGGGAAGAGAAAATAACAGGCAGTGAGAAGAGAATGCTGGGAGCTAATGATGTCTGAGCGCTTTAATAATTTGATAGCAGGAATAATGTCATTGCTTTCAGCTTTTATTAATTACACACACATTGATGTTGGAGTGAAAACGAGAAAAGAGAGTAATGCAACATTTAAAAATATGTTATATTATAAAACTCATTCACATAGAGAAGGGGGAAAGACATTGATCTAAAACAGTGGTTCTCAACCTGTGTGTCGTGACCTAGGGGAAGACACATATCAGATATCCTTCATATCAGATACTTGCATTGCAATCCATAACAGCAGCAAAATTTCAGTTTTGAAGCAGCACCAAGGATAACTTTATGTTTGGGGGTTAGCACAACATGAGGAACTGTATTAAAGGGTCTCACCTTAGGAATGTTGAGAATCACTGGTCTGAAAGAAGCAAGAAAAGAGACAAGTGCGATAAAGATGGGAACTATAACAGCCACACGAAAGAGAAATAGAAGCTAATTGCTTCACCATACAACAGCCAACCTCATCTTATTTGCCCAAGAGCCAGCTCACTATCAGCTCACAGGTAATACAAAGCTGCAGCCTGGACAGTTAACCCTTGTAATACAGAGCAGTTCCAACAGTCCCCTGAAAAATTAAGAAGCCATGGCAGATTGCAAGGATGCAAGATGATTCAGAATTGAGTCACTGCTCTCATTTTCCAGAAGCTTTGTCCTATAGCTCAGTAAAGAAGCACTATGTACTTCTGATGTCCCTGGGTTTTTGTGAGCAACAGATGAAGGGGGCAGGGCAGTAAAGAAGAGGGGGGAAAAACATCCATAAGAAAATACATAAAAGGCTGGAAAGTTCTTACTAGCTTCATATACAGTTGTTTGTTTGTTTTTACCAAGAGGTAACATCGCAGAAAAAGTCAATGATGTATATAAAATATTTCAATAGAGTTAAAGTTCTAATTTATGTAATAAAGCTAGTATAGATTTTACTTCGAAAGAAGATGAAAGCAATACAAATATGAATAATGAATATCCTTTGAGTAGAGGAAGGTCACTGATTTGCTAGAGTTAATTTTATATCCAGCCACTTTGCTGAAGCTGTTTATCAGCTGTAGAAGTTTTCGGGTAGAATTTTTGGGTTTCTTATGTGTACTATCATATCATTCTCAAATAGTGATGTCTTGATTTCCTCCTTCCCAATTTGTATCCCTTTGATCTTCTTTTGTTGTCTAATTGCTCTGAGCAGAACTTTGTGTGCTATATTGAATAAATAGGCAGAGAGACCGGGCAGCCCTTCCCCCCCCCCCCCCGATTTTAGTCAGATTGCTTGAAGTTTCTCTCTATAGAGTTTGATGTTGGCTATTGGTTTGCTGTATATTGCTTTTATTGTGTTTAGGTATGGACCTTGAACTTCTGATCTCTTTTAACATGAAGGGGTATTATATTTTGTCAAAACCTTTTTAGCATCTAATAAGATGATCGTGTGTTTTTGTCTTTGATTTTGTTTATATGGTGGATTACGTGATGAATTTCTGTATATTGAACCATCCCTGCATCCCTGGGATGAAAACTACTTGATCGTGGTAAATGACCGTTTGATGTGTTCCTAGATTCAGTTTGCAAGAATTTTATTGAGTATTCTTGCATTGATATTCATAAAGAAAATTGGTCTGGAGTTCTCTTTCTTTGTTGGGTCTTTGTGTGGCTTAGGTAACAACATAACTGTGGTTTCATAGAACGAATTGGGTAGTGTTCCTTCTCTTTCTATTTTGTGGAATAGTTTGAGAAGTATTAGGTTTTTTTTTTTTTTTTTTTTTTTTTTTTTTTTTTTGGTTGGGAGACTTTTAATGACTGCTTCTATTTCCTTATGTTATGGGACTGTTTAGATGGTTTATCTAATCCTGATTTAACTTTGGTACCTGATATCTGTCTAGAAAATCATCCATTTCACCTAAATTTTCCAGTTTTGTTGAGTATAGTTTTTTGTGGTAGAATGATAAAATTTTAAAAAAATTTCCTCAGTTTCTGTTGTTATGTTTCCCTTTTTATTTCTGATTTTGTTAATTTGGATAATGTCTCTTGCCCTCTGATTAGTCTGGCTAAGAGTTTATCTATCTTGTTGATTTCTCAAAGAACCAGTTCCTGGTTTTGTTGATAGCTTGTATAGTTGTCTTTGTTTCTACTTGGTTGATTTCAGCCCTCAGTTTGATTATTTCTGGTTATCTACTCCTCTTGGGTGTATTTGCTTCGTTTTGTTCTAGAGGCTTTCAGATGTGCTGTTAAGCTGCTAGTGTGTGCTCACTCCAGTTTCTTTATGAAGGCACTCAGAGCTATTAGTTTTCCCCTTAGCACTGTTTTCATTGTGTCCCATAAGTTTGGATATGCTGTGCCTTCATTTTCATTAAATTCTAAAAAGTCTTTAATTTCTTTATTTCTTCCCTGACCAAGTTATCACTGAGTAGAGAGTTGTTCAGCTTCCATGTGCTTTCTGATGTTTTTGTTGTTATTGAAGACCAGCCTTAGTTCATGGTGGTTCGATAGAATACGTGGGGCTAATTCAATCTTCTTGTATCTGTTGAAGCTTGTTTTGTGTCTAATTATATGGTCAGTTTTGGAGAAGGTACTATGAGGTGCTGAGAAGAAGGTATATTCTTTTGTTTTAGGATGAAATGCTCTGTAAACATCTGTTAAATCCACTTGGTTCATAATTTCTGTTAATTTCACTGTGAATGTGTTTAATTTCTGTTTTCATAATCTGTCCATTGGTGAGAGTGGGGTGTTGAGGTCTCCTACTATTGTTATGTGAGGTTCAATGTGTGATTTGAACTTCAGTAATGCTTCTTTTTACAAATGTGTATGTCCTTGTTCCTAGAGAATAAATCACCAACCAAAGAGTATACATGGAGGGATTCATGGCTCCAGATACATATGTAGCAGAGGATGGCCTTATCTGATATCAATGGAAGGGGAGGCCCTTGGTCCTGTGGAGGCTGGATGCCACAGTGTAGGGAGATGCTAGAGTGGTGAGGTGGGAGTGGGTGAGTAGGTCGAGAAGCACCTTAGAGGCAAAATGGAGTGGGGAGAGGGGGTATGGGATAAAGGGTAGTGTAGGTCAAACCAGGAAGGGGGATGTTATTTGAAATGTAAATGAATAAAATGATAAATAAAATAATAAAAATATAAAAAAGAGGAACACTAAAAAATAATGAGTTTTTATTTTAAATGTTAATCATTCTTAATGTAATTTATGATAAAATGTATTTTAAGGCAAAATAAAAAGTAAAAAATGACTAATGGACTCAGGTAAACAAAAGAATTGTGCAAAACTTTATTATTTTTCATTGTCAGAGTTAAATTTTGAGAAATTTGTCTTAACCTGGTGAAAGACATTTATACAAAAAAAATAACTAAAAGAAGATGAAAGCTTTCTTTTTTCTATTATAGTCAGCAGTCAAATATACCACCTATTGTTTTCAAAATCATCAATTAAAATACCTATCATCTTTGCTGTGTTTCTAGACGTCCAGTGCTGTGCATGAGGAAGGAAATTAAAGGTTTAAGAACTTGGTAGAGGTTCATGTTGCACTTGTAGCCTGAGCATGGTAACCCAAAGTCTATTAATATAGTAAGGGAATCCAGGAAGCCTGTGAGGGAAAAATCTGAATTACAAAGTTGTAGTTCATCTGTAATGATCAGCAATAAAGAATTCACAGCATGTGAAAGACAACATCACAATAAAAGAGGAAGCCTCTAGAAATACAGCTAAAATCAAAAGCATCTGTGTGAAGAGTGCAGACCACCTGACAGGAAGTCAGCAGATAAGACAGTAAGTGGGTATCTCAGTTGTGTTCTTGGATGCAGAGCGGAGAGGATATGAGAATAGCAATGTTCAAATTACTCCAGGAGATGATCTAAACAATCCCAACAAAGGCAACCAACTTGTTAGGAAGATTTCCAAAAACAAACTGAGTTTTGTTTCTACTTTTTAAATTATTTAGTAAGATTCAACTGCATAACGGTTTTTCTGCACTACTGGTATTTTTGTGTTCCTTGCAGTTAGTCTTGCAAGCACCAAAGTGAGAATTGCTCTCACAGACCTTGGTGGCGAGAGGCACGATTCATCAGGATGCTCATGACTCACTGGTTGATAGGCTGTGTCTCCTCTCTGATTCTCAACACCTGACAGCACTGTCCTTTCATGGTTTTGCATTTTTCACTCTTTTAAAATATAACTACTTGATTCATGTGAATAAAATTAACAAAAACTCTGGCTTAAATTTTGGGCAATATTTTGAACAAGAATGTGAAAACATTAATTTTTTAATGGGTCTGAAGAGTTTGCATAGTGGCTAGCAACACCTGTTGCTCTAGTGGAGAACCTGGGTTCAGTTCCCTGCATCCAAATGGCAGCTCACAAGTGTCTGTAAAACTGACCTCAGGGTATTTGGATCTTTATTCTGACCTCCTTTGGGGGCACTGAGCATACATGTGCTTCACAACAAAGCACTCACAAACATAAACTATTAAATAAATTTAAATATACAGTCCTTAATAATAGGAAAGAATTCTTCAATATTTCACAACTAAGTCCAATATCATAACTATAGATTTTGGTGATATATTCTATAATATCAAGAAAATTCCAACTTTATTCACATTATAAAAATATTCCCCCTCCCCCAAAGGAGAGATGTGGATTTTTTGCTGAAAATCTTTGAATAAGTCAATACAAATTTGCGAATTTTCCTCTTCTGCCTACTAACATGGTGGGCTACAGTAATCTGCAAATTTTGAACCATCTTTGTACACCAACAATTAACCTCCCGTGTGCATTGCATATTCCTCTATTTAATGGCTTTTATCTACAAAACTCTGTTAGCAAATGGAGCCACACCTCAAAGCACTGAGCTTCGCCATAACTGTTTTTGGAGAGAGGATACCATACAATCCTTTAAACAAGAGTCTTCACCCTCTCCTGGCTTTTCACAGGTTTCTACCATGCAAGAGAAAGCTTTGAGGGATAAAAAGAAACCATAGAAACCTACGTAGGAGCTCTAAATAGACAGGAGGCAGAACTGACATTGCCTGAGGTATGCACAAAATCTCCATCTGCATGTCATTCTTATGGACAACAAATGTTACAATTCAATGAACCTTTATGTGCTAACATGGAATCTAATAAAAATCAAACTAAGAAAAATCTAAGAAACATTTTAAATTTCACAAAACTGTGAAATGCTCTTGATGTTGAGAAAACAATGACTTGCATTTGATAAACCATTTATGAAAAGAATAAAGATGATTGGAATATGTGGGAGGCCATCCCCACTTTGGAACTATCAGAGGCATTCATAACCTATGATGCTGTTTCAAATTTGGCTGTAAATATTCACATTAGTTTTTGTCAAAGTTCCAACTGACATGTATTTCAGAAGTCAAAAAAGTTTAACCTTGAGTTTACATAAAAATGGTTGGAGACACTGATAATGAAAATAATCTTTAAAGAAAATAACAAGACTATGTACTCCAGACTTAAAAACATACTAAAAAGCTATAGTAACCAAGAAATGATATTATTAAAAATAATTCAGTGAAATAGTATTAAAGTAATAGCTTTAGATTTATGGTGAAATGATTTGCCAAGTGATAAGATAATTTAATTGTAAATGAAGATCTTTCCAAAATAATGCCGCTAACTTTCATGGTCCATGTGTAGCAAAACAAATTTAGAGCAATTACATCAAACAAGAGTAATCACTTAACTCTAAATGAGTCCTACACTTAGACATAAGAGAAATATTAAAACCTATGAAACTATTAAAAGTAGCATGGTTCCTTTAGCATTGTATTAGACACTGATGTCCTAGACTTGACACTTTAAAAAGTGCAGACACAAAAAATTAACTGGATTTTACTGAAATTAAAAATATGCATGTCTCAGGCAATACTTTCAAGACAAAGATAACACAGATCAAAGATTGGAATAAAATATTTGCAGACATCACACATAATATGTTCAGGGTCATCGGTGTTATGGGAGCTAAATCATCCCAGTCAAATTTGACTTTACACACATAGGGAAGATTAGTGAAAAAGAAGATATGTGTAAATTGGAACTACACTGCACCCTTAGGAGGATGATAAAACAGTACGGCCATTTCATCGAACTTTTCATTATCCCTAGAAAATGAGAAATATAGAGTTAATGGACTTGCTAGAATTCTTCATAAAACAGTTATACTGTATTATGCAAATAGCATTTTTCATAACAGCCAGGAAGTAAAAATAACTCAAGTGTTTCAACTGCTTAAGGCATGGATAAAATGTATCACTTCCATACATGGGAATATTATTGAGCAATAAAAATGAAGTGCAGATATGAGCTTTCAGACAGACCTTGAGAACATTATGGAAAGTGAAAAGGCCACTGTCAGAGGCCATATATAATTTATTCAATGTATTTGGGGTTTTGTTATGAAAAAAATCATCCTGACAGAAGGAAGATAAGAAGTTATCAAAAGGTATTAGGAGAACATTCATAGTAATAATGAATATATATGTACATGTATATATATGTATACATATACACATGTGTCCATCCATAAAAACATATATGTGTTTATATATGTGTGTAGATGTATAGATATAGCCAGAATATATACTTTAGAACATCTTATTGCCAACATATATACATATGTATATATATATAGACATAAATCACATATACTTGTATATATTACATTAACAAACTATATATACATGTATATATTCTAAAATTTAGGTAATGCCAATTGGTTACATGACTCTGGGAATATAAATATATTCTAAAATTATAAAATATCCTATTGAGTCATGAAGTATTTAAAACTAATTCATGGGACATGAAGTATATCCAATAAATAAAATAATCAGAAGAGATGAAATTTTTAGTTGGAGATGGGACTATTATTTCAATAAGAACCAAATGAATTTCAAAGAAGGGAACTATAGACACTAAAATTTAAAGTATTCTTAATGGTCCTAACAGATTTGATTTGGGAAATAAATCAGTATATTTAAAGATATATAACAAGAGGAACAATACACATTAAAGTACTAAAAAAATCCTGAAAAATCAGAGTTCGGTATTAGAAATCTCTTTGATAAGTTCAATCACCTCATGTCGGGCAGTGGAAGGGTAATACAGGGGCCTCTCTGCTGAAACATCCAGCACGTGGCAGAACAGCAACCACGTGGCCAAACAAGCCCCTCCCCACTGCTTCTTCTCCCCAACAGGAAGATCTGCAACCCATTTTTCAACCAAGAATTTTAAACGTTTCCTTTTCTTCCTAACAGAAATACCTAAAGCAACAGTGCTTGTGCTTCCCAGCCAAAATTTTTCTTGTTTTTTGTTTAAATGTTTCCTTTTCTCTCTAACATTCGTGATATATGTCCAAATTTTTTTTTCAACTTTTAAGATTTCTTCAAGGTTCAAAAGCCATCTAATTTGCTTCCACAGGTTATGTCAACATGCTGCTGACCACCATTTCTTGAGTCTTAATTAACAACTAATTTCTTTTACAGACAAACTGTTGCTGCCAATTTCAGATACATAATTAACATTGTTTTTCTCCGTCAGCCATCCAAAAACAGACTCAAAGATACCTTCCAGGACTAAACTTTCCTTAAACACCTTTGCTTTTCTAGGGTCTTAACGACAGACCATAATGTGCTTGTTCCCAAGCAGTTTAATGCTCAATATCCAGCCTTTACAGACATCTCTCTGCCAGAGATGCTGCTTCCCTGCTGTGATTATCCTATAGGTATACCCACAGATTCAACAGAGTCCACTGCATCTTCTAGAACCTGCCTGAGATGCCAAGCTGCTTTTTCCCAGCCACCTCATCTGACTGCAGACTCCAGAGACATGATGAGATCCAAAGACCCACACCAGACTCCAGAGATACACGCCAAAACCCAGAGACGCTCACTACAGAAGACAGATCCAGACCTTCCAGCTGCAGATGAACTCTTTTACCAAAGTCACATGGCTAAAGTTACATGTTAGTGAGAAAAACATACTGTCTATTTAGATAAATCAGATGTCATTACCTTCAAACTATACAACCTATATTTAATTGTTTCAATGACCCCCTGTCTTCCAAACCCTACCCTCAATTCCCATTACCCTTGACTTAGTTATGCTACACCCTCCAGCCTACATAGTGTTTTCTTTTGACCCCCTCATCCAAAATTTTCACTGAAAGAGAGTGAGATGTTGGGCTGTGAAGAGATGTTTTGGTCTCCCCTGTAGAGCGCTGGGTTTGAGATAGCTGGGGACCCAACAGGACATTGCCTGTCAGGGACACCAAGTATCTCCCCATGCTCCTGGATTCCAGACTACTCCATGCGGTCCACATCTCTCATTAGCCTGCACCTTGCAGACTACAGATGACACAGAGTTGTCCCTCCTTTTATGATGTCGGGCCGTGGAAGGGTATCCTGGTTCTTGAGTTGTGGGTTCAGCCACGCCTCCCAAACCCAGGCTCCTGACATGAGGTCTGATCTCCATTCAACCTACACCCTTCAGTTACGTAGGGCATAGGTAGAGGGTTTAGGCCACAGGTAGGGGGCATGATTAACAGGTCTCCACCTCCAGAGATTAAAATATTAATGAGTTATCTAAAGGCCGGGGGGGGGGGGGTTGTAGCTAATTAAGTTATTCCCTCCTCCTTTCCCCCTCCCTATAAAAACCAGGCTTCCCTGGCTTTTGGGGGGAGCTCGAACCATCTACACCCATTCACCATGCCATGAACGATGAAAGCTTTGGAAAACTGGACTCCACGAGTCTCCTGGGCCTGAACTTTCCTGAGGCAGCCTCCGGCCCGCCCACAGTGGCTGCATGAATGTGGGACCCTCTGCCAGCAGTGTGGAAAGCCGAAAGCCTGCCTGGGACCCCACTGCCGGACTGCCGTGGGACCCCACCACTGGACCCCTCCCCCTGTGAGGGTTTTTTTCCCCACAACCTCAGTATACAATAATCAAAGTACTACCTCATTCTCTAAAGCTAGTTGGTAGTAATAAAATCTAAAGACTGACACATTTACAAAAATTTAAAATTAAATAAAAATAATTTTTTGTATGCATGGGTACTTGTGTGCCTGTTGAACTGTTGCCAGTGGGGACACACATTATTCCAGTCCAGAAAAAGACAAAAAACAAAACTAAAAGCAAAAGAAAAAAGGAAAAATGTTATATAGAATATCAAAAACAGTCATTACTTCAGCAAAAGTATAGCACGCCTTCCCTGCTGTTTAAAATACAACTAAGAGAACAATATTTATAGTAAAACAAAACTAATAAAAATATTTGTATTATATGAAAATGTAAAATAATATATAAACATAATATCAACACTCAGTCCAGGCCAGGGAGTGGGATTTTCCAGAAATAACATGATATAGTTTTAAATAGTATTCACTGGGGATGTTGTAAAATCATTTGCAAAAAGGCCATGGTAACTTAAACACACATACTATGTAAGTTTAAATTCTTTACTGAAAATGCACACAAAATGTATAAGCTGGTGCAATCACTTTGGAAATAAGTCTGGATTCTGGAAGGACTCTGTCAGATTGCAGAGAGCCCAACACATCTATGGCATTGCTGCTTCAGTCATGGTGTCGAGGAAGTGGCAAGAGCCCAGGTGGCTATCCACTGAATAATGAGAGTGTGGTACATATACATAATGG
The DNA here is from genome assembly GCF_011762505.2 of Arvicanthis niloticus. NCBI lineage: Eukaryota > Metazoa > Chordata > Mammalia > Rodentia > Muridae > Arvicanthis > Arvicanthis niloticus. The sequence continues at coordinate 13,819,654 of NC_133436.1, read as the reverse complement.
AATTTTATCCCAATATAAAGAGATATGAAAGTTGCAGAATGATACATGAAACTTTAAAAAACCTGTGCATGCCCTTCCTCATATATAAATCCTGGACTTGGTTTTTATAGTTCTTTGGAGTTCCTGAGGATCCAGGAAACTAGAAAGAAGACACTGAGAGGAAGTAGGGTGGGGGTCGGGTGTCAGTGGAATACAGGTGAAAGGAAAAGAGAGAAAGAACACTGTGGGTAGAAAGGTCTAAGCAGAGAAAAGAGATTAGGGAAATGAGGGAACACAGAATCAACCAAAATGGAGTGTTGTGCAAACCTCATAACGGAAGTTTACTGTAGAGAGAATCTCTTGTGTACTGTATCGAAGCAACATCTGTCAATAAAAAGCTGTTAGCCTATTAGCTTAGGCAGGAAATAGGAGGTGGGAGTTCCAATAGAGAGAGGGGATTCTGGGATAGAGGCAGGCACAGGAGATTTGCCTTAATGCTGATGGAGATGGATGCGTGAACCTGAGGAGAGGTAACTTGCCGTGTGTGGCAGGAGTTAGAATAGAATAAAAGGGTTAATTAAGTTATGAGCTAGCCAGGGAACAAGCCCAAGCTCATAGCCTAAGCAATCATTCATAAATAATTTAGTCTTAAGAGTCCTTATCTGGGGAACTTGGAAGTGGGTGGAAAAACCTGTGGTTACAGCTTACTCTTTTGTAACCCCTTTGTGAATAGAGATTTTAGGGAGCAATCCTGCATGGCTAGCTAGTGCCGTTCCTGAAAGCAGGAGTTACTGAGCATAACTCCCAGTGCCAAGAGTAGAATAACACAGTAGGAGTTATTGGTCAGTGAAACCTCAGACACCTCTCAAATAAAGTTCTTGACAGTCTTCTTGGCTGGCCCCCATAACTTGAGGATGCAATCCTATTACTGAAGACACCACATACCTCGGGTGCATGATGCACAGAGAACAAGCTGGGAAATCTGTTCCTGCTAGCTAACTCCCAGATTCTAGATATGATGTAAGCTACCGGTGGAGAAAAACCATCAACAGTATAACCTAGTTATGAAACCTAAATACTTCTGTAACAACCATACAGGCAAAATGTGCCCATGTATAACTGTTATGGGGGCAACTTTCTTATTGGATTTAAGGACTACCTCATATAAGGGGTATTACATAAGTATTGTAAGCTTTGTCAAAAACCCCTTCCCATGGAGGTCATAGGTTAAATGAGTACAGGGAGAGACCTTGTTGTTTAACTAAATTGACAGGGCATCAAACCACCTTCTAATTATTTGAGTTCATATCTATAGGCAGATGCTAGTCGGGGTCTTACTCAGGGAAGTCTCTCTTTTGAAGTCAACTGCAGTGAGTGCAGAAAGTCATGGACATTCAAGATGCTGAGAGTAAGAGATGGTTGAAGGCACATTCCTAAACAACATGTTTGTATCATCCCTTCTAAGGCATAGGGAAAACTGCAGAGGAGAGGGCAAGAAAATGATAGGGAAAAGGGCCATGGAAGGCCAACATCTAGACATGACACAAAGATTAGAATCATGAACTCATCACAGCTGCCGTTACTTGCTCTTTCTCTGAGTATGTTTATGCACAAGACTGGCCTTCTCAAGACTCAAGGATAGAGGAGTTGCTTATGGACCCTTAATCTTCCTTCCATTGTATTGGCTTTTGATAGATTCTGGGAGAGGAAGAGTCATTGTCTTCAGCTATGGACTCACTGTTGAGCCTACAGACTCCAATGTCCAATGGATAGCTTCAAACCCATGTTCATGCTGCCAACACAATTTAATCTCAATGTCACAAAGCAGAACAAATAAGAATGTGAGAAAAATATTTTAGGGAAGGTATCAGGGATAGACAGAGGTGATAGAAATTTAAGAGATACTGTGGAAAGTTAAGAGATTCTGAAGATGAGAGTAATCATTATGCAGTATATGTATGTATTAAAAACATGTAAAAGAACAAATTTAATGACTAAAGTTGTCATTTATACATAACAAGGAGGAAACAATCATAACAAGATGTGGTTAATCCAAGAGAACAAAATTTTGTTTTGAAGGGACAAATATCACAAAAATAATATATAAAACACTTAGCAAGATAGCAAGAAGACAGGCCAAACCTACAATATCAGTGAATACACACACACACACACACACACACACACACACACACACACACACACACACCCACATACAGAGAGAATCCAAAACAATATGCTTGAAACTCACAGTAAATTATCAGTCACCCAAAATTAAAATAATAGAGAAAACTGAGCACATGAAACATGTTTGAGCTTATTTCTATACATTAAGAGCCAAAGGTAATAAATTTGGGTCTCTGGGCACTTAAGCAGCACCAAAATATGAAATGCATAGAAAAAAAATTTGGATCAAGACTTGATCACCATTGCAATAAGTATTAACATCGCTATATAAATCAGCAGATACAATTTGTATATTAAATGTCTCAAGGTGATTAAAGAGTCTATCTTAAAATGCAGTCCAATCCTTAAAACATGCTGGCTGGCTTGGCTTTTAAAGACATTTATAAACGTATTTGAAGACTTAAATAGTGACACAAAGGTTATGTATTAGCTGAACTCACTTTGTAAAGGAAGTAAAGAGACTGGTGATGTGTGCTTTGGGGATTTTGGAATGTTCAACAATCACAGTAGTGTGGAAGAGGTGGTGACAGATCTAAGAAATGGAAGAAAGAATTCAGAGATTGCCCGCAACTGCAGAGTGAATTCTCCTTTGAAAAAGAGGATAGCTCATAAATCAAAGAGAAAAAGATAATCTTTCCACAAGCTTTGCTGAAACAATAGTGTACCCTTCTGCATAATGGCATAACCAAAAATTCAGTCATTATCTCAAGTCACAAAAGAGAATGGACAGGATGTGAGAAAAAGCTTGACTTGAGATGAATAATGACTTAAATGTCAGAGGTCATATTGTCAAACTTCCAGAAAAAAAAAATGTAGAAAGATACCTGTGAGTTAGGGTGTGCTAAGATATATTTAGAATGACCGAAAATCAATAATTTAACTGATAAAGAAAAATTTTAAAGTAAACAATCTGAACTTCATCAAACTTAAAAGCTTTTACTTCCCAAAGACAATAATTAAAAACAAAACAGCAGAAAACACCAACAAATGAGACAAACAACTACTTGGAAGCAATGCTTTGTAAAAGAGACCATAAAATGGATTTTAAAGTAAAATATATGAAGCCATTTTACAATTCAGTAATAAACAGATAACTAGAAAGAAATCAAAAGATTAAAGCAGACACTTTGTCTAATAAAATATGAAGGCTGTAACTTAGCAAATAAAATATGTTCAATAGCATTAATTTTAAGAGAAATATACATTAACACTCATTGAAGTAACCCTGGATATCAACTCAAATGATTTATTTTAAAACACTGTCCTTATATAGCATTGGAGGTTGAAGCTAGATCATCCACAACACTTACATAAAATGATAAGATAGTAAAGTGATACAGTTACTGTGGAAACATGCTTGTCAGTTTCTTAGTTTCCATACCCTTTACAAATGGTCCATGCATTCCTATCCTATACATTTTTCCAAGAGTAAAACATAATAAACCTCTCATCTCCACAATACCTAGATGCAAATATTTGTACTGGTTCCTTTCTCCAATTGTCAGAAGTTGGAAATCTCTCAGACAGCCTTCTGCTAAGCAACAAACAAGAAACTCTGATACATCTATAGGAATGAATACCAACAAGCAGTCAAGTTGAATGAAAAACGGAAATAGCCACATGAATGATTGTCACTTGGATTATATAGTCAATGAGAAAGCAAGACTCCAAGAGCGAATGATGTTTTGTTCCCTTCCTGAATTGTTTTGGTTTCATTCGTCATTATGACAGAACACCTTAGCCAAAAGCAACAGAAGAGAGAATGGGGTTTGTCTTAGCCCACAATGCCAGGTGACAGTCCATCATTGAGGGAAATCAAGGCAGGAGCTGAAGGCAGGCTTGCTTGCAATTCCATACAGCATGATGCCTGTGGTGGTTTGAATGAGAATGGCTTCTGTAGACCCATATATTTGGATACATTGTCTGCACTTGATGGGACTTTTTTGGATGGATTAGGAGGTATGGCCTTGGTGGAAAAGGTATGTCATTAGTGGTGGACTTTCAGGTTTCAAAAGACTCTTGACATTTTCAGTGTGCAGTCTGCCTAATAGTTTGCCCTCTGAGCTGAGAGCTTTCAGCTGTTTCTCTATCCATACCTTTTCCATCATGGACTCCTACCCTCTGGAACCAAAAGTGCAATTAAGTGCATTTATTGTAAGTTGTCTTGATCTTGATGTTTTATTCCAACAATAGAAAAGTAACTAAGACAACCTCTTAACAAGGAATTTACTTCTCAGCTAAGGAAGTATGACAAGAACCATGGAGGGTGTTATTTGCTAGCTGTCAGGCTTACACTCAGCCAACTTTATTGTAAATTTCAGGCACACCTGCCGAGGTCTTGGTGCCACCCACAGTGGGCTGATTCCTGTTATATCAGTACCAGTATCATCTAGGCAGTTCCTCAGTTGAGATTCTTTTCACAGATGAGTCTAAGTTGAGTCATATGGATAGCTAATGCTAACCAGAACATGTGCCATTCTGAAAAGCACAGAATTACTGACAGAAAGAGATAAATAGTGGACTGGATCTGAGAGTAGAGAGAAGTTCTGATCATATAGCTGCACAGAGGACCTGGAGAAAAATATCTGTCTTAGGTAGGGTTTTATGGCTGTGAACAGACACCATGACCATGTCAAGTCTTATAAAGAACAACATTTATTTGAGGCTGGCTTACATTATGGGTTCAGAGGTTCAGTACATTATCATCAAAGTGGGAGCATGGCAGCGTCCAGGCTGGCATATTGCAGAAGGAGCTGAGAGTTCTGCATCTTCATCTGAAGGCTGCTAGTTGAAGACTGGCTTCCAGGTAGCTAGGATGAGGGTCTTAAAACCCACATCCACAGTGAAACACCTACTCTAACAAGGCCACACCTACTCCAGGGCCACACTTCTAAATAGTGTCATTCCCTAAGCTAAGCATATCCAAACGACGACAGTATCATTGCTCCATGTCTTCATTCTAGTACTTACCTAACTGTATGTACTTTCCAGTATTTTCAGAAATTTATGCTATAAGAATAAAACGTGCATTTTATTATTTATAAAAAATAAATAATAATTTATATAAATAATTTATATAAATTTATATATTTATTATCCTAGTGCATGTAAAACATATATTAAAGAGAAGTTAAAAAATTAACTCCCCGAATCACACCTGGGCCACTTTGAATGTGACTTTTGTACATCTTTAGCTCCCTGATCAAGAAGCCACGATTATGCAGAAAGCTATAGATTTTCTTTTTTAATTGGCCTACAACCGGGAATGACCTAGTGGTCTGACTATAGTACTCTGGGTGTATTAGACTCCTGAGTGGTTTTGCCTCCTGTTAGCTGATCTCAGCGTTGCAATTTTATTCTGAGGAAACATTGCAGCCTTTGTGGGGAGAACAGATGCCTTAGGTCATGTTCTTGAGATGGTGCTCTGCACATCTGTCTAGTTTCTAAGAGAAACCCTTCGAAGCTATCGCTGTGCATGTGCTTCTTTTCTGTGGCTTTATCTTCCATTCCTTTTCCTTAAGATACTCAACCCTTGTCAGTTTGTGGAAACTCATGGAAAATTCAGATGTGTAGCTATTTCCCTCTTCATTGCCTATATAGCTTCCTTTCAAGCTTTATCATTTTGGAGGAAAAACTAACTTTATTTAATAAGTAAAAGTTTACAATACATAGATTTGCTTCTTTTTACATCTTTAAAAAAATCTTTCCAACTAATTTTATATATAACAGATTTGCCATTGTTTACTCATACTCTTTTTTGTCAATAACAACAAAATTTTTTATCCCCAGAGAAAAATCCTTTAAATCATTTCCCCCTTATTACTAATTTACTCTTACTCATTTTCTATTCTTTTCTATTTTTAGTATTGATCTTTATGCAGCCTATTTTCTTATTCTTTTTGTATCTTTATAATCTCTGAGACACCAATCGTTTCCAACTTCTGTATTTTTAGTTGTGTTCTTTTTCAGTTTTTTTTAAAGAGGTCTTATTTAGATCAGGTTGGCTTCAGACTTGCTATGGATGAGGCTGGCCTCGAGCTGCAGGTCCTTCTTGTTCCGAAGCACATGTGCTGGAGTTAACAGCATGCCTCTTTACAGACAACCCTTCATTTCCCTTTCTGTTCAGTGAACATCGTGTCTCGGATGCTTACCTATGTATTGTTTTATTTTACTTCAACTTGGAGATATCAAGTATGAAATAGCTTACTAGTAATTATCATGAAGGGCCAGGGAATCCAAACAGAGAGGCTATGACTTCACCAGAGAAAAAGCCTTCACGTCTATACCTTAAAGTCCATTCAAGGTGCTGTTTTATACAGGGACCACCAAGAACACTAGAGATATGGCTGTCAAAGAAAGACCCAAGGTTCTGAATCTTGATGAGAATTTTAATCACTCACATGATGACACTCAAGGGAGAGATCTTTATTTCCTTTTTTTTCTGGAGACTTAGAGCCACTTGCTGTCTCCTCACTCCCAGATCTGAGGATCAGGTTTTCCAATTTTAAAGTATTCCACAAAACCCTTCACTATTTAAGATAACAATAAAATCAATATTGCCTCAACTAAACCTACATAAGTCTTTATGCTCTATATTCTCATTTTGAAAAGACTTCTTTGTAAAGTAGTGATTAAGTCTTTGAGAATTTCACAAAATGCATTTTGAGCATATCCGATCTCCAAACTGTCCAAGGACCACTATCTCCACCCTCGTGTCTCTTCACCCTCACCTTTGAATTTTATTCTTTGCTTTTTGAATGACCTTCCAGCCTGAGGTCCAACTTGTAGATCTCAGTGCTTTATGTAATCTTTGATCATCATCCTGGCTTCAGGATTTGCTGCTGTACAGCTCAGAAGAAGCTGGATGGCCCTAGTTGCCTTGTAAGAATGGCCCTATTCTCCTTCTCAGTTGAAACCCTAATCACCACAGCGATAGTATCAGGAAATGGGGCCTGTGGATGTAATTATTAGATCACGACAATGCTGTTCTCATGCATGGGATTAGTGCCCTTTGGAGGCTGAAGACAGACCACTTGCCCTTACACTGTTTGGGGACACAGAAGGCAGCAATGGAATCTTCCTTTCGATGACTTTCACAGATCCAAGAACTATAAGAAAAACAAATCGTTTGCTTACAAATCACCCAGTCTTTGCTCTTTTGTCCTCATGGCCCAGATAAGCTTGAGACACTTCTGGAGTTTGCATTTTGTTGAGATAATAGTAAAATCATCGAATCCGTTATTCTGATAGATCATGAATATCAAATATTGAATTTTACATACTATCATACCTTAAGAACTTAGAAGCCTTCAGTAACATGCTTTTGAATTTTGGATTTGTAGTGACCATTGGAAGCAGATCGTATTGACTTCTATGTTTTTGATGAAAAAGAGAACATACATTTTGTTAATAATGTTATTATGAATTATAGTGTGGACTTTAACTGTCATTTATGACACCAAGCCCTGTTAAGTCCAAGACCTCCATCCTCTATTACTTTTGCTGATCTTGGCTCAGATCATTCCTCCTTCTTCCTCATCTTTTGATTGGATGCTGAAGAGACAGACCTTGGAAATGAGGCTTTTCACTCAGCAAACAGAAAGTAGTTGAAGAATAGTAATATTTATCATCCTAGTCTCTTCAGGACATGCCCTAGTTGCTATGTTAGAGCAGTGGTTCTCCACCTGTGTGTCTCAGCCCCTTTGGCAAACTTCTGTCTCTAAATGTATTTACATTAGAGTTCATAACTATATCAAAATTATAGCTATGAAGCAGCAATGAAAATAGTGCTATGCTTGGGGAATCACCACAGCATGGGGAACTGTATTAAAGAAGCATTGGGAAGGTTGAGAACCACTTGGGTTAGAGCCAGTGGCCAAGGCTGTCTTTGGGAAAGCCTTTATAATGTTAGGAATGCAGCTTGGTAAAGAGCTTGTAGCCATCTGTCTCATCCCAAGTTTCCTAGAAGTTTGCATTGTTTAATTTGTTGTTTCTTTGTGTTTATTTATGTTTTTACTCATTTAGGTAATTATTACCGCATTGTCCAGCTTGCTCTCGCAGTCCCGTTTTCTGCCTATGACATTCCATATCCATTTGGAAAATAGTTTTCTACCCAGTGGGTGCTTAGGTCTGGGTTAATACCTCTAACAGTAGAATCTGAGCTTAGGAAGGATCATTTTTATGTCCGTGAAGCAACCCAAATACATGGCTATAAATAGTTTTGGCACCATTAAAAGTCAACTATCTGCCAAATGTCTTCTGGCCACTGCTGCCTGTTCTTGGCAAACGGATGATAAGTTTGCTCTGTCAGAAGACTTTCATCTGCTCTCATTCCTTATAACTTTTGCTTCCATCAATTTACCTCTTTTGATCTCCAATGTTTTTCCCTATCACCCCCCCCCCCATCTATCTTTGTATGGAGAGAGCCTAGTATTTCTCTTGTCAAGTTATAATTATGGGCAAATTGTATAGAAGAATGCCATCATTTCTGAGGAGGTAACATTTTCTATTTTTTTTTTAACAGATTGGTATGAAATGACTGCACGTTTTCATTTTCTGTATGTGACCATGCATCCAATTACCCAGATCTACGTGGTACTGTACACACTGAACATCAACATCAAATCAACATCAATTTTTTTTTTTTTTTTTTTTTTTTTTTTTTAGTGAGGTCACAATCTCTGAAGACATGCTGGAACAGGGTATTTTTCTTCTGTGGCCTCTTGTTGAGTAGAAAATTTGAGAAGTCCTTAGGGTTCTACAAAACATGGTCCTTTCACCATCAGTGTTCCAGAAAGATCCCCTACAGTTATAATTGCCTTGTCAGGTCCTGCTCTCTGCCCTGGCTCAGGAGTGGTCTAGCTAACACAGAAGCTCAGTCAACGTAATGAAACACAGGAGCACCTTGACCTTAGGTGAACTCACATTCACTTTGGTTAAATGTCAGGGAGCCAATTAGTATGAGGAATCATCAAAGGCATGCCTAAGCTCTAAACTTGTGGGCTTTCTTTAAAAGCATCCTATTAAGCAACACCTCCTGTGGTTCCAGAAAGTACAAATTTGGACTAAATTTACTGCTGACAAGGCTTGCTGGAGGAGCTCAATGACACCTTTGTGAGTCATAGCATCTAATCTAGAGGTACCCTAAATTTATACCCTGAAGGTTTCCCAACATGAGAATGGCCACAAACCACAGGAACCAGGCATACCTCAAGCTCATAGCAATAGGAAACATTAGCTCTGCAAAACATCATCTACTAACGACAGGACTGTTGCTCTGTCATCACGTCTCCACACATTCTGTATTCTAGATGTGAGAGACGCAGGTCTTGGATGCTTCATTGGTAATTCCTGGCATGATGGTACAACTAACAGAGATCTATAGATTTGCAATCCACTTGGGATCTTTATGGTATGGAGATGAGTATTTCTGTGAAATGGAGATGAGTATTTCTGCTTTTACACATAAAGTTTGAAGCATGGGGTTATCAATTTGAAATGTTAAACTGACAATAAGATATGAGGATTTAAAAATAGAAGAGGTACAAGCTGAGGTGATATCTTATCACTCATTGTTAAATATGTTTTGAATTCCCAATATGAAGGGAAGCATCTTGATGTGAGGAGACTGACAAGCATACAATTCACTTGGAAAAAATTTGTTGGGGAAAGTGAAAATGATAACACAGATTTGAAGGCAGTTATAGCCCATGATAGGTTTGTATAAAGACAGATGGGAAACAATATCTATGTGTCTATGTTTGTGTGTGTATGACTATGTATGAATGTGTATATACACATATGTATATATACATATACATATGTGTGTATACATGTACATACATGCATACATACATACACACATTTTGGTGAGTATATGGTATATAATCTGGGCTGTGCAATCTCACAAGAGCAGAGGGAAGTTGCCACCATGTGAGAGAAGAAACACTGTATTTTGAGGCATATGATACAAAGGTCTGAAAAGAGAGTTTTCATTTTCCAAGAATTGAAAAGTAAGGAATACATGGAAGGATAGTATTGAGTACAGAGGTAAATATCAGGAAATGGTGATGAGGAATTGGCAAGGCTTTCCATATATAATTAAGGAGGACTGATATCAATGTTAAGGCCAGTTTGAACAGAGTATTACCCTATCAGTTTTCTGCTACTAGGAGTAGTGGGGGTAGTTGGAAGAAGGTTTTACTTTGATTCCCGTTTTCAGAGGTATTAATCCATGGTTGGTTGGCCTATTGTTTCTGGACTTGTAGTGAGGTAAAGACTCATGGTATAAGGTGTTCACAGAACAGAACCAGTCGCCTCATGATAACGAGGGGTCAGAAAGCACAGCAGATAGGAAGGGCCAGGAAACACAGACCTATCACCTCATTATCTCTAGAAATATCCACATAGATGTAGCCAGAAGGTCTATTTGTATTATGCCTAACCACGACAACTAAGATTCTTAGATGTCCAGTGTGATGGTTACAGTCACCTTGACTGTCAACTTGATGCATTCAGAATTACCGGGAGAATTTACCTAGGGTGTGTGTGAGAAGCTCTTTCTAGACAGGGCAGAGATAGATGGGAAGTGACACTTCTAAAGGGTGGCCCAGATGCAGAGGTGTCTGAAGACAAACAGGCTTCCCTTCTATCTGAGCAACCACGTCTTTCTTGGCTATTGTCATCCTCCCATGGCATCAATGTGGCGTCAATACCAGAAACTTCCCAAACATTCCCATGCTTCCCTCATTGGCTTCAGACTGCCCATGTGCTTTGCTTATGGACTGAACAGCTCCCAAGTTCTTGGCCTCCTGTTGTACAGAAAACAGCTGTTGGGACTATCTACTCACACTACATAAGTTGGCCCAATAAATCCCCTTTTATAATATTGTACAAGATCCAAGGAAAACCCTAAGGGATCTTAAACTATTTCCATAGAAACTGTAGTCTAAGCAAGGGAATCAAGCTATGGAAAAAGTGCATTAATATCAAATACTGGCTGCCTTTAAAAATTGTTTATTTATTTATGTATTTATTATTTAGTGTTTATGAATGTTTGACCTGCATGTATGTGTGTGCACCACATGTCTGCTTTGTGCCCGTAGAGGTCAGAAGAGTGCACTGAATGCCTCGGAACAGGAGTTTTTGGTGGTTATGAGCCACCATATGGATGTTTGGAATCTAACTCCAGTCTTCTGCAAGGACAACAAATGTTCTCAACTTTTGAACCATCTCTTATGCTCTATGTACATGTTACTTCAGCAAGAATTGTATTTGTGTCTGTGTGCCTTTAGTCTCCCATTTTGATCTTTCAGAGGAATGTTAGGAGTCGAACTCAGGCCCAGAATTTGTTAATTTTGTCATCTATTCCTGAAACAAAGACCTAGCTTGCATATTTTTATTTAATATTTTAATTTTATTTATATATTTCAATTTCATTCAAACCATAAATGTTTATATAAAACCATGTGTTTATATAAAAAACAAAGTCTTCAATCACACATTTTACTTTTTATCTTCTATGTAGATGCCATCTTAAATTTATAGTGTATTACTTTTGGCCAACATTTGACAGAATGTTTTAGATTCTTCTTAAAATTCTATCCAGATTAGCTGAAAATATATGCCCATTTAATCATTTACCTTTTGACATAGAGAGACAAAAAAAATTCCAAACATATAAGCTATATTGCATTGTGAATGTGGAATATTTTACCTAATACCATAGACTGGTCTAGCCAGCAAAATTATAAATGAAGATAGTAACTAAAATGTACAAATATCATGTAAAAAGGGCTATTTTTAAAAATTTGCCCAGTAATTTAGCATGAGAAATTTATAATGTTAATTGATAAGATTTTTCTTTATAATCTTGTTTTGAGTGCATTAAGAGACAGTAAAAAACCCAAGTGTTTTATTTTTCTATTTCCACAATCAATTCAACCCTCAGAACAGAGCCCTTTAATTCTGAACATTAAAGGACCAAAGAACTATTCTCTCTAGACCTAGACCAGGCAATTTCAATTCTAACTACCTGGATGTAAATCAGAACCCACAAATTAAAAGCCCGTCCCACCACCCCAGCCCCTTCAAATGCCAGTAACACATACTAGAAATTCACTCTGATAGACTTGTAATAAGGGGTGCCAAAAACTTCTGCTCTGGATTTGATTAATTTGCCAGATGAGTCACAGATTGCAGGCCAACATTTACTGGTTTAATAAAGGATGAGGGTAGGACTATGAAGAGATGCAGTGGGCTAGGCGTGTGGGAAGGGGTATTGAGCACCCGTATCCTTTCTGGGTACATTGTCTTGCAGCCTCTATGTATTCATGCTTCTGAAACTTCCCTGAATTATGGCCCTGTGAGTGATCATTGAGGCTTCTTCACAAAGATATGAGCAATGTTATCTTGGGTTATTCATGAATCCAACCTTTAGACCTTCTCCCTTCTGGATAGGCAAGGGAGTGAGGCTAGAATTCCAGCCCTTAAATGCCAAGTTGTTTTCCCTGCCAACCAGTTTCCACCCTGGGGCTGTGCAGGAGCCCACCAAAAGCTTTAGGGTGGTAGAGATTTCCATATATTGCTTAGTACATTTCAGAGGTATGGGTGGTATTCAGGGCTCTGCTTCAGACTCAGGAACTGTGCCAGGGTCAAGAACCAAATAGTCACATAAAAAAAAAAAAAAAAAAAAAAAAAAAAAAACATTCTTTTTGTATTTGGAGTACCTTCACAGAACCAGGGGCAGACATCAAGTCACACTTCCTGTTAACTTACAAAGTAAGGCAAAGTCAAAGCAAAGCAATGGATTGTATCACCAGGAAGTGCCCAAATGTAAGACACCTTTTATATAGTAGAGTAAACAGAATGAAGTATCAACTACTCTATTCCACAACTTGGAAGCATATATTTGAAGAATGTATCAAGAGTTCCTGAGAAAGGCATTTGCATGTTTTTCACCGCACTCTTCAGTAGCCCTTGCATGAGGCACAGCAGCATCAATGGTCTGCATCATGTGATTATTGTCACGTGAACCATGCAAGTGTAGCACAAATGCTATTTTCATCCAAATTTTGATGTAGAAAAAAAGAAGCTAAAAAGGAATATTATTTTAAATAATATTTGCTACATATATAAACACACATGAATGTGTGTCACATTTATGGAATTTATACATTATACATATATGTCCACATATATGGAATGTGTATATACATAGTGTGTGTGTGTTTGTGTATATGTATACATCTACATCATATACATACCCATATACATACATACACATACACATACACATACATATACATCATATACATATACATGTTAATGTGTACAGCCCTGAGACAATTATTTGTAATTATTCTATTTTAGGGAGAAAGCTTGAACAGAGACAAGTGTACTCATTCATGGGATGCCTATAGCTCATCCACCCAGAGACCTTCCTATATTATTGTACATTGTGGAATTGTTATTGCTAATGCTGTTTTGTTTATTTTGTTATATTGTTTATTTTATTTCTTAAATAACCAAGTGCTCAATTTCAAGCACCAAAAGTATTTCTGGAAAAGCTAACTTTGTCTATGCGTTCTTTAAAAGAATCGACAAATACTCCCGAGGATGCAAGAGAGATGAGGTGGATGCAGCCATTATTGATTTCTTTACACAATATAATTTTACTCATCCACTGGCCATCAAACTTAGTGGAGTAGAGCCTAGGAGGTCAAACGATGCAAACATTCTCCACTTCACACTTCTGAGTTGCTAATCTCTCTGAGGTAAACACTGCCATAGTATTATATTGGATCAACTTACTCAGTACTGGACCAATACTCACTTAAATTATATTCTCTAATTTTTCCTTAGTTCTGATTTAGAGGCATGAGGAGAGGAAGACGTGATGTGCAGGAGCTTTGCACTGGGGAGGGGGGCTGGGGAGGGGTGGTGGTCAGTGTGGTTGCCAGGCACTGCTATGGCTTATGCATATTGTCCATATTGGGAGATGGACATGTTGTTGCATAGCTCCTTCTGTTCCTGTGGGTATCTGCTTTCAGTGCAGTGTTTCTTTTCCTGACATTCCTTTATCCTGCTCCTTGGCAAAGTGTCCCAGGTCTATCTATAGGCCATGTGCGGCATGAAGGGCCAACACAGAGTTGGGTCTGTCCTGGGATCAGTTAGAAGCGATGGATCCCAGCCCCCATGCTCCCTTACTTTAGCTGACCTCTTCCTCCTCTGCACGCAGCAGCCTTGTCAACTGCATGCCTTGCACACAAATCCACTGCTTAGCCCTGCTGCTTTCCTGGTCACGCTCTGATTCTGAATGGGTCCCGAAGGAGTTTCCAGAACAGGTGGAAGACACAGGTTTATTTAGATCCTTGTTCCCTGGAATTGCTGTTGTCATTACTTAGATGGGAGGACGGGTCTGATTTGGGGAATTATGAGTCTTCTGCGCTAGCCATTTTATTGATTTTAGGCCGGATTGACATATTCATCCTGTCAAAAGACACATTATTTGAATACTGTTTACATTAATTTTGCCTCAGGTATTCAGTGTTTCTGCCAGGCTATCCCGCAGTCAAGCTGATTCTTTCCCTATGAAAGTAATTAACATTCTGTTGTGACACTTATAGCATCAGGGCATGTAGTCTGCTGGCTCTTGGACTTTTTCACCCAATAGTTCTATTTGTCCAATGTGGTTGCTACTTGAAGCTTTTCCTGTAGCCTGTAGTTTTGCCTACCTGCCTTGTGCTCCTGGCTGGTTCACATGCGCGAACCCACCCAGGAGCTACCTCATATTGGTGAACAGATAACACACACATGCCTGTTATTTTTTTAAATGCCTTTGCTAACTCAATGACTGGGTACTCTGAAACCTTCCACTGCTAACTCAGGCCCAGTCAGGGAAGCGGCCAGTGGCCACTAGCCTGAAAACTCACTTTGCTTGTTGGCTTTTCTGCTGCTACTGAAATCCCTTCTCCTCCCCAAGTCCTTTCCATTCTCTCTCTGCATCCTACCTGCGCAACTCTTAGTGTTCCGCCCCATGCTCAGCCATTGGCTATTGGCAACTTTATATATATAAAAAAAAAAACAATTGGGGGGGGGAGGACTATTCAGTGTTTGTAAACACAGATTCCCAATCAAAGCATCAGAACCCCTGTCTACATTTTCCCTAACATGGTGTTTAAATGATTATTTTATATAGAAGCCCCATGATTGTGTTTTCCTCTGTATGGACATCGCTCTCTTTCTCCCGTTTCTGTGGGAATGCATTTGCCTGTGTGCACATGCATATGCACATAGACATACATTTGATACAAGCATACACTCACAGACTTATCTTTTATCAGTGGTCTATGATCTCTCTTAAGATCTATTCTGAAAGTATCTTACAATTTGATCATCCTATCTTTTTTTTTTAATTTTCTTCTCTGACTCAGTGTAGAGTTAGATTTTCCAAAACCCACTTTAACAAGGATTCTCAAAAGTTTCAAGCCCCCTTTCTAGCCCACCATCCAGAGGTAGGCAGGAAAAAAAATAGTAATTAGGACAAGGGGATGTGGACTTGTTTAGTAGTATTTCCAATCTCTATTATCAGGATACCGGCAGTCAAGTTCAGTAGTGTTAGGATACCAACAGTCCAGTTCAAAGAGTGTCACCAAACAAGAATGAGCAGTAGTGGCATGATCCAGCAGAAACAGCCAGGCCTCTGCCAAATCAGCACAAGTCAGCAGGAGTGACAGAACTAGCCAGAAAGCCAGAAGAAGTTCTCTGCTGTGCCTCTCTCAATGAAGCGAAGATCAACAAAGACCAAAGACCAATAAAGCATTGCATGCACTCCCATCACTGTCTTTTGGGTCCTACTTGTACTCTCTCCAAACATCATATGTCCTCTCACAGGTCTGCTTCAGCAAAATATCATGAGTCTGCTTCAGGAAAATGCCACATGACACACCCGAAATTTCCACTTCACACCAGACCTTAAAGATGTAATATACATGCTTGCTTTAGTTTCCTCACTGAACTCAGGTATTCAATGAACCCTCAATCTTTTTTTTTTTTTTTTAATATACACTATTTAGAAACAGAACACTGAGAACATTTTCTCTGAACAGGTCATATTTTTTTCCTAAATTATATGGCTTACTGTTGTGGACTGCTCTGCCCCATGCTTGGGGGCCAAAATGTCAGGGACCGCTCTATCAATGTTGGGACCCACACTGACAAAAGCCTTGGGGGTTAAATTGTTAGAGCTCGCACTGCTCCCAAGCTGCTCCGGTCCATGTGTTCAGCAAGAGAGAGAGAACAGATGGGAAGAATGGAGACCAGACAGAGTGTTATTCAATCCCATTTATTCTTCAGTCTCTCTTCTCTCCAAGTCCCTTGTTCCTAGTACCAAGTCTCAGGTCCTAATCCTAGTTCCAGCTGTAATGACTTTCAAGTCCTAGTCTCTTTCCCAGTTCCAAGTTCCAAGTCTTTTTCTTAGTCACCAGTCTTTGAAGTTCCAAGTGCCTAATCAAAGTGTCTAATTCCTAGTTGCCTGTCTTGAGTCTCAAGTGCCTACTACTCTTCCAAGTACAAGTGTCTAATCTCAATTGTCTTTTCCAAGTCTCGAATGTCTAATCATTTCTTCCGAGTGCTTTCTTCTGTCTGCCTCTCGCCTTTTACATGTCTCATTCTAAATCACGCCTTTAAGTCACACCTTTAAATCATGCCTTTAAGTCTTGTCTCCAAATCACATCTTTAAGTCTCACACACCCAAGGGAAAAATCTTGGGTATCTAAAACAAGATCTAATCAGAGTGTTGTAGGCTGTTGTAAACAAGTCTCTTGACAGAGTATATGGCTCAAGATGGCTGCAAGGATGATAGCCACCTTCTGTTGGCTCCCCAAAGCTTACTTTATTTTATTTACTTTTGGTATTCTAACATAGATCTCTCTACATCAATGGCTCTCAAACTTTGGGAGATCAAACAAGTCTTACAGGCGTCACATATCAGATACCCTCTATGTCAGATATTTACAGTGTGATTCACAACAGTAGCAAGATTACAGTTATGAAGGACCTATCAACTTGATGGTTGGAGTCACCACAACGTGAGGAACAGCATTAGGAAGGTTGAGACCCACTGGTCTACAAAGGTCTGGTTGCTCTGGAACTCAGTATGCAGACTAGGTTTATTTCTTAATGATCTGACTTAGAACTGTATGAATTCCTGCCTCTGCCTTCCAAGTCCTGAGATTAAAGGCACACACACCATGTCTGTCCCTGCCTTTAAACTTTAAATAGAGATTTTTTTTGTCACTGTAGCTTGCCATTAATTTGAGGATACTTGTCAGTTTTTTTAAAGTTCATATAAAATCTTTTCCAAATCTATGTTACAGAAGCTTCTATCCATACGTCCCCCTAGTGCTATATTCACACACTAATCACCTACATTTATATCTATAACCTGTTTGCATTTATTATTATGCATGGCATGTATTAAGGATCATTTTAGGTGTCAGCTTGGTAAGAGTAAGGAATCTCTTGAACACAAAGCATTCTATTTAGATCTGTTGTAAGGGCATTCTTAGTTGAGATACTGTGGGATTCTGAGTGGGACAGATGGGGACATTTTCCTAATCATGAGTATCTTAGAGAGAAGGATGAAAAGAGGCAAACACATGTATTTCTAAGAGTTTGGGTAAAACTGTCCTCTTTTCTTATTGAATATGCAAAGGTGGGGCTCCCCCTCTGGAATCTCAGACTTGCCAGGGTTCTCAGATCCTCAACCTTGAACTAAGAGCCAGACCATTTGTTTTCCGTGGTTTTAAAGCCAGCATCCCAAGATCTCCAGTTTACAGATAGGTTGTAATAGGACTTCTCAGCCTTCGTGTTTGTGTGAATCAATTCCCCTAATAAAGCCTCTCAATTACTATCTATATCTATATTCTATTGGCTATATGTCTCTGAGAACCCGGACTGAGACAGCACGAGAAAACATTTCAAGCTCATCTTTCCTCAAACAGCTTTCCAACTATTGCCATGTAATTTATTAAAACTTTATTCTTGCCCTATTTATTTGATACATCAATTTTATCATCTCCTGATCACTACAACATACTGACTGCATCTTCTTACATTTTCCCTTCTATTTCAAAGACTTGCTGATTTTCCCATACGTCAGTTAGCATGCTAATTTACGTGTGCAGGGCAAGGCTTCACTTTAGTATTGATTGAGTATCACACAGTAAATTGGTGTTGTTCATGTGAAACCTTGTTTAGATATTTCCCTTGACAGACCTTATTTTTCAGCTGTTTCCACGCCTTCATTTTTCTTCAAAATATTTTCTTCTCTATTACTGGGACCTTTAAGATTACAGAACAGTGGAAAATGTTTAACCACAATTAGATACTTCTTGTTTTAGGATGTTTTCAAAATTATTGCCTCTTATATTTTGTCATTCTCTGGTACTTATTCTACTGTAAGGTGTTCTATTAACATTGAATTTCTAACCTTCCTAACTACACAACAAACTTAAATCAATATGATCTAGTTTAAAGGTCATATTATTGAAATATTAGGTTTATGCATCTCCTTCATCATGGAATTCTTGGAGCTAATGTAAAGAGACCTTAGCTGGACCCAATAGTGCATAATTATCAATTATGTATTTTTCCATATTTACATTTGTGATCCCTGCCCACACACACAGCTCAGCTACTACTATTTAAATAAGCACAGTTGAATTATAATTTCTGGTTATTTAGTCATCCATTGAAGAGAGAAAATAATGTTTTAATATAATTACTATCATTATTCATCCTTTTGCAGACACATACAAATGACAAACAGTCCACAAACAGTGTGGAGGGTATAAAACACATCCATTAGGGAGAAAGCTGTTTTCAAAAGAGGATTGGACCAGGAGTTCAATTTACGTTACAGCCAAACCCATTAAGTTGAAGAGACAAAAAATGCCCTGGAGTCCAGGAACTGGAGCTGGGAAATCCCAGTGGGAAACCAGACAATGCAACTAGCCCTCCAGTAAACCCACAATTTACCATGCTTGTATGAGAGAGTAAGGCAATTTAATAAGCATGGTTTGGTTGATATTGTTTCTGACCTAGCTGTACAGTTTCACAATCACCTTTTAAAAAATATAATACATTTGGTCATGGGACTACAATTTCATAAATTAAAAACTAAACTGATCAAACTGATTATATAACTACCTAGGTAATGACTGCATGTGTAAAAATAAATCAAGTTCTTATTTTATGCAAGTTGTTGTTCATGACGGTCTCATGCATGGATTTTAGTAATCCCTCCTCCATTTATCCCCTCTGACTTCCTTTCTTTGTCTGATGAAACCTTTCCTTTTCCCAACAAGGGACATTGCTTTTCTCATGTCTCTCCGTGTATAACTCACTGCATTTAAATAGGGCTGACAGCACCAGCATGGATACAAAGTTACTTCTTAGATTAATTTATTTTTGATTTATGCATGTGATTGTTTTGCTGGTATGCATGTATGTGCCCCATATATATGCATACCTGGTGCCCACAGAGGCCAGCAGAAGGCATCAAATGTCTTGGAACTGTAGTTGCAGAGGCTTGTGAAGTACCACGTAAGTGCTGAGAAAAGAGCATGTATCCTCTGTAAGAGCAACAAGTACTCCTAACCTCTGAACCATCTCTTTAGACAGAGATAGAAGGTTGTTTTCTTCATCATCTTATGAATGGCTACATCACTGAAGAAACTGACACTCCCCCACTATCAATAACTAAGGATAGTCCCTCAAGGAGATGTAGGACTCTATGAGCCCACCCACCTACTACCACAATTAAATGTTCAAAGCCCAGTCTTGGGTAGGTAATTATAGCTTCAATGAGTTTCATGGATACATATCTTCTTATTTTGCGGATAGATTTTTTTCTTTTAAAATATTAATGTAATACTTCTAATTTTACCTCTGTATGATTATAAATGCTTTAGAAATTCTTCATTGGTTATTAAGGGATTAACTAAGAGAAGAAATATCCTCCTTCAGAAATCTTTTAGACTGTTAAAAAAAACATTCTTTTAATCATCAGTGCAAATAAATGCCTTAAATATATTTATTGTTTCTTTTACAAGAAGGGATAATTGCCACCTTTACAATATTTTAACATTTAATTCAAGTTACCATCTTTAAAACGAGCCATAGAACGACAAATGGTTGGAATCATTAGTTGGTAATGAGAGAATTCTTGATGAAGATCCTTCATGAGCCCAGGCAGAAAGATAGAAGACTGTGACAGAAAGTTAGGTCTCCATAAGGCAGCCATGTTCTAAGAGCCTCCAGCACTGGCCTCGTCCTGACTTTCTTTCATGGATAAACTTCAAAAAAAAATAAAAAATAAAAAATTATCAATCTAAACTTGTAGGATAGTGATAACTAGGGATTGGAACTATGGAGGGGTAAAGAGACGAGCAATATTTGTTTGGTTTTTTTTTTTTTTGGTTTGTTTATGCCATTAAAATATACTTTTGAATAATAAAAAAGAAAGAGAGAGAGAGAGAGAGAGAGAGAGAGAGAGAGAGAAAGAAAGAAAGAAAGAAAGAAAGAAAGAAAGAAAGAAAGAAAGGCAAGCCCATACAAATTGGATTTCAGAGAAACATCTTGGACCATGAGACCTGGGAAGTACAGTTGGGTAGGAAAGCTCCGCCCAGGGGCAAAGGTTCATTAACAGACTAATGATGGAAAGAGATGATGGTGAGTCACCTTTTCCTTCTTACACTTTGCTACAGCAACAAAGTTGCAGCCTAATGTCTGTGGGCTGTAACTTAAAAGGCAGAAATACATAGACAATTGTTTAACAACTCCAAAATCAAAAGAGAGCAGATTTTAAAAAATTAGGATACTTAGAGAACGCCCTTAGGGCCTATTGACAGGAGATATGGAGTTACAAGATTTGGAGTTTGCCCTGCCTGGTTTTGAGCTTGCTATGGCCTAATATTTTGTCACTGTATCCCAATTCATCTCTTCTGTAGTGGGATTGTGTGTTCTTCACCACCGTATGTTGGAAGTATGTAATTTGTGTTTGGATTTTGCAGGGGCTTACAGTTAAGCTAGCCTTGAATCTCAGAAGACACTTTGGGAGTTTAGAAGTGTTAATACTGTAGACGATTGTGGGGACTTTTGAAGTTGGCCTAAATTTTCTTTCCATTATGATCTAGCCAGAACCCTATAGGGCCCAGGGAGTGGCATGTGGTAATTTGAATGAGAATTTCCCCTTTAGGATCCTGTGTTTGAATGTTTGGTTCCCCAGTTGTTGGAGCCGTTTAGGAAAGATTTGGAGGTATGGCTAACCTTGTTGGAAGATGTGTGTCACTGAGTTGGGCTTTGAAGATTCAAAAGCTTCCCATCACTCCCAGTGTATCCCCCCCCCCCCGACTCCTGCTTATAGATAATGCTGTGATCTCTCAGCTATTCCTGCAAACACTCCTCTCCTCTACCACCATGGACTCCACCCCTCTGAAACCCTAAGCTCAATGAAATGCTTTATAAGGGTCCGTGGTGGGCATGGAAGCTTGCACGATGCTGGTTTAGAGGAGAGGCTTCCAGGCCAAACCCATCTCAGGTTCTTCAGACTTGTGTCTGAAGTGCACGGTGTTTGCAGCAAAAGGAACTTACCTCCCACTCTTAATAAACAGAAACTCCGTGACTCAGTGTGGGCATACTTAGTGCAGTATACATAGTTTGAGCCCGGGATTGGGAACTGGTAACGATTTCAGGTAAGTGAAATGTGATTTTCTTTTCTGTTAGAGAATCATGCTTGATAGCAATTAAAAATAGCTGACGTCCAAATGAAGATTCGTGGTTCTAGGCACTGAGGGAACGACAAAGAGAGGTAGGGGGCAAGGAAAGGGGAATTGGAGGTTGGGAGAGGGGAAGAGTGGATGATAAGGTTGGGGAAGGAGATGGAGAGGATTTCCCCAGCTTTCTTCACTCGAGCCTTGTGTCAGTAACCATGACAACATGAGTATGCTTCACCTAATTTGTCAGACCATGGCTCCACGCTGAGAGTTGTCAATGAGCTAACACACATCCAAGCAATTAATAGGATTTATGCAGGTGTTGATGACTTGAAAGTCAACGAACATGTTCATATTGTTTCCTCACCTCATTATGTTTACAAGTGATAGCAATTAGATGCCAAATAACTAGCATGAACCATTATATGGGGAAAACTTTCCTGGTATTTCACTGTTTCAGCATATAATTTTGCCCTTTATAGGCCTAAAAAGTAGATTTAATTTTAGAGAGGGTCAAGAATCGAAACAATAACCCTGGAACCCACAGCTTATTAAAATTGTATGTATTTTCACAAAAGTATGGCTTATCTCCTATTAAGGGATTAGGTGTGGGCTGGAGGGATGGCTAGGTGGTAGCAGTCTTCTGTACCTGACCAATGGCCTGAGTTAGAATCCAGAATTCCACAAGGTTACCAAAAGAATTGACATCCACTTATAGCTATACAGCACTGTGCTCCCCTTAGCACAACATTCAATCGTGTGTGTGTGTGTGTGTGTGTGTGTGTGTGGTGTGTGTGTGTGTGTGTGTGTGTGTGTGTGTGTGTATGTGTGTGTAAATATATCTTGGGGCCTGTGAACATGTCTCCAGCATGCATAAGGGATCTGAGTTCAAGTCTTCAGCACCCACATAAAAGCTGAGAGTTGTGGCATGCATCTGTAACCCCAGAGGTGGAGGAAGAGTAGAGACAGGTAGATCCCAGTTTCTAGGCGGCCAGCTGGCCTAGCTAAAACAGAGTTCTAGACTGAATGAGAGACCCCATCTTAGAAAATATAGGAAGAATGTCATTGAGAAACACAACCTAACATCAGCCTAGCATTATCCTCTGACTCCACATGGACAAGCATAATGACATACAGGTGCACACATGCATCACTCATGCATGCACACACATGCACACATCTTTTTAGAGAAACCAAAAAATATTCTATACAATAAAAGCTTGAGTTTTGAAAACTTCAATGTGATTTAGAATTATTGGAGAATTTTTCCAATTCTTATAGCCAAATATGTCTGCTCAATATTAATCTGTGGGAAATAGTAATGAAGAAAATTTGCAAGTTGCACTTCAAAATCAATATTATCAATATTAAATCAATTGTGCTGTTGTACAGCACGTAAAGGTATTTCTGACAGATTTGATCAGACATCCTTTTGGTATTTCCTCTGTTTGATTTTCTCTTCAGCTTTTTTTCTTTTTTTTTTTTTTTGAAAAAATTTTTATTGGATATTTTATTTACATTTCAGATGCCATCCCCTTTCCCCATTTCCCCTCCCTAGAAAACCCCTATCCCATACCCCCTTCTCCTTTTTGCTTTTATACTATTTTTTTAAATGTTAACCAATGGCTTTATAAATTTGGTAATGCTCAATATCAATCAGAAGTGTAACCTAATACCCAACCTAGATATACCAACTATCTTTGACTGGCGGAGACACATGAACATCCGCTTCCATGTCTGGCCCCGACTCTTTCTTTCTCTCTCATCACCTAGCTCCTCCTCTCTTTCTCCTCCTCCTCTCCTTACTCCTCCTTTCCTTACTCCTCCCACCTTAGCTCCTGCTACATATCACCCTTCCTGTTAAAATAAAACTTTCCTCTCAAAATACAGTTAGAGCATAACTATACCAATTTATGTCAGTAAGGTACAAGATAGACCTAATACCCAGTCCATCATTTTGTTGACTAGCCAGAACCTCTGTCATCTCTCCTAAATAAAAGATTTAGTTCTGAACCTGGCTTTTATTTTCTTGGCTTTAGAATGAATGTCAGCTGAAAACCATCCTCTCAAATCTTTTCTCTCAAAGTAAATAGAAAGGATTGGCTATGAGACTAAGTTTTCAACCCCATCAGAAATCCAGAATGACTGAGTTAACTGAAATTATGGGAAGCACAAAGCATAGTTTCTAAAACATAGCCAATTTATAGAGTTAAAAAAGTTAAAGAAAGACTGGGTCTAAGCCTTGTATTCCTAAATGTGTTATACAGGTACAATGCTTATGATAGTAACAATATTCATCTCACTTTTATATTAATAAGAAGCTCGTACCAATGAAAACCTTAAATTTGAAATCAAAGTAAATTTTGTACCATCTAAGAAATTATAACTTCATCTTAATAACAATTATACATATTTCTACCAGTAGGTTATGGCTATGCAATAAATCCTAGCTAATCCTCCCTTTTCCTCCAAAACCACTACTTTTCCCTAGAAAGACAGTCCTTAAGCCCAGGGAATAGGGGCGCCGACTCTTCATTAACTTCCTCAAGCTGATTATGGGTGTTGAGGTATTAGAAGAGGGGTTGGGGGAAGAGTAAATTGATAAGCCTCT
Source organism: Arvicanthis niloticus (assembly GCF_011762505.2). NCBI lineage: Eukaryota > Metazoa > Chordata > Mammalia > Rodentia > Muridae > Arvicanthis > Arvicanthis niloticus. The sequence goes on along the minus strand of NC_133436.1, from coordinate 13,795,099 downwards.
AACACTGTGTCTTCACTGCATCCAGCTGGAATTCCAGGATATCAGAGGTTCGAGCAGGTCTGCTCAGCTTGCCTGATGAGTAGATATACCAAGGCTATGTATTCTGCAATATACAATTCTCAAAACAAATTGAAACAAATTAGTATCAAGATAATTGTTTGTTTGAACGCTGGAATCTAGTCTTCTGGCAGCCTGCCTCTGTCATGTCTAATCCATAGAATTCTGGAAGTTTCTATGAGGGTGTGCTCCCACCATCCTCCCATTCCTGCCTCCCTGCTCTCAGATTTCCCAACATCAGGGAATCCAAACTTTCTGGCACCTAGGCCCTCCACTTCCACTGATGCCTAACTCCTTACCCCATTCCCCCTGTCTAATTACTATGAGGGTGTGCTCCCACCATCCTCTCATTCCCGCCTCCCTGCTCTTGCAATTCCCCAACACTAGGGAATCCAAACTTTCAGGTACCAAGGCTGTCCACTTCCACTGATGCCTGACAAGGCCACCCTCAACTACCTATACAGGTGGAGCCATGAGTCCCACCCCCCCTGCCCCTTGTGTTCTTGGGCTGGAGATTTTAAAATGGCTACTCCAGCTTGTTTCTTAGGACCATTTGCTTGAAAAATTGTTTTCCAGCCATTTACTCTAAGGTAGAGTCTGTCTTTGCACTGAGGTGGGTTTCCTGTATGCAGCAAGATGCTGGGTCCCGTTTATGTATCCAGTCCATTAGCCTATGTCTTTTAATTGGGGAACGGGGTCCATTGATGTTAAGAGATATTAAGGAACAGTGATTGTTGTCTCCTGTTATTTTTGTTATTAGAGGTGAAGTTATCTTTGTGTGGCTATCTTCTTTTGGATTTGTTGGAAGAGGGTTACTTTCTTGCTCTTTCTAGGGTATAATTTCCCTCCTTGTATTGGAGCTTTCCTGCTATTATCCTTTGTAATGCTGGGTTTGTGGAAAGATATTGTGTAAATTTGGTTTTGTCATGGAATATCTTGATTTCTCCATCTATGGTAATTGAGAGTTTTGCTGGGTATAGTAGCCTGGGCTGGCATTTGTGTTCTCTTAGGGTCTATATGACATCTGTCCAGCATCTTCTAGCTTTTATAGTATCTGGTGAGAAGTCTGGTGTAATTCTCTCTTCAGCTTTAATAAATGATGTCAATACACATTGCACTGAGGCCAAATCATGCCTCCCAACAGCTTGTCAGAGTCTGGTGAGTGCCAGAGTGTGACCAAGCAGGAAAGTAAGCAGCCAGTGGAAGACATGGTCACCCAGCCAAGATTTCTAAGGGCTGACAGTGGGTTGTAGAGGGAGGTGTTGCCTTCTGTGCCCTTCCAACAGAAACCATTCCTGTGAGGACACCAGTAACCCTCCTCTCAGAGGGAATGGACACTGAATGCTCCTTATGTCTCTAATTTTTTCAGCTCAGTTACACACCACTCGCCATTTCCATCTTCCTGAAGGGCCTGGTTTCCTTTTCCTAGGTCTTCATTTTCAGTGTTATCAATTCAGAGAGATAGAAATCCATCCCTTCCTCCCTTTGGTATAGGGATTCTGCTATGACACAATTACAGAATTGTTCCTATAATTCCCTTTATGTCATATTTTTTTAACCATTTATTTATTTATTTATTTACACTCCAGATTTTATTTCCCTCCAGATCCACCCCTACTGTTTCACATCCCATACTTCCTCCCTCCCTGACCCCCTGTCCCTATCTCCCACTACCACCCACACTACCACCAGACCTCTAGTCTCTTGAGGTTTAGGTGCATCTTCTCTGACTGAGCCCAGACCTGGGAGTCCTCTGCTTTATATGTGGTGGGAGCCTCATATCAGCTAGTGTATGCTGTCTAGTTGGTGGCTCAGGGTCTGAGAGATCTCGAGGGTCCAGGTTATCTGAGACTGCTGGTCCTCCTACAGGGTCACTCTCCTCTTCAACTTCTTCCAGATTTTCCCTAGTTCAACCACAGTGGTTAGCAGCTTCTGTCTATTAGGTTGGATGCAAATATCTGCATCTAACTCTTTCAGCTGCTTGTTGGGTCTTTCAGAGGACAGTCATGATAGGTCCTTTTCCTTTGGGTCATCCATAGCCTCAGTAATAGTGTCAGGTCTTGGGACCTCCCTTTGAGCATGATCCCACTTTGGGCCTTTCTCTTGACCTTCTTTTCCTCAGGCTCCTCTCCATTTCCGTCCTTGCAGTTTTTTCAGACAGGAACAATTATGGGTCAGAGTATTAACTGTGGGATGGAAACCCCCTACCTCACTTGATGCCCTGTCTTCTTGCTGGAGATGTGCTCTATAAGTTCCCTCTCCTCACTGTAGGGTATTTCATCTAAGTTCCCTCGCTTTGAGTCCTGAGAGTTTCTCATCTCCCAGGTCTCTGGTATATTCTGGAGGATCCCTCCCCCAACCCCAACCTCCTACCTCCCGAGGTTGCCTGTTTCCATTCTTTCTGCTGGCCCTCAGGGCTTCAGTTCTTTTCCCTCACCCAATACCAGATCAGGTTTTCCTCTTCCCTCCCTGCCTCCCTCCTGCCTTTGATTGCTTTCTTCTCCCTCACAAGCGAGAGTGAGGCATCTTCACTTGGATCCTTCAGCTTGTTGACCTTTTTGAGTTCTGTGAAATACATCTTGGGTATTCTGTACTTTGCCCTGTTCTTTTGCAGAACACACTTTTAACTCCTGAAGACCGTGTGCTATATTTATGCATCCAGTGGACAGAAATATTAAAGTTTGTGGAGATTTTATCCAAGGTCACAAATACAGGAGTGACATTGTAGGAAGGATAATTATTATCCTTCAGTTCCAGGGCTGTCTGGTGGGTCAGCACTGTCCTATGAAGGCATTGATTAGGGGATCTGCCCCATCTATGTTTCAGAAAGATGGGTCCTTAGTAAAAATTTCAATTCCAGTCTTATGATAACGTTTCCATAGCTCTCAAACAAAAAATGGGTACCCAAGGATTCTTGTCTATTCTAGCATCTCAATTGCATTATCAGATGTGAAAGTTTTTAACAATTGCCCAGGATGTTCCTGAGAACATAGTCCTGTCTGATGACATCTGTCTCCATGTTGGTTGTCTCTTCGAAGGATTTGTTTCTGCACACTCAGTGACATGGGACAGCTTAGCTTGGACTTCAGTGAACTTCTCTACCAATCACCAGCTTGAGCTTCATCCATGTTTGAATCACCTTCCAAAGCCCTTGAGTACTGTCCTCAGCCTTATACCACTAGTTAGATGGTCCTTAGTTTATGATGCTATATAAACCATTCATCAAATAACTTTTACAGTTTAACCTATTGTGTGGTTCTTGTCTCCTCTTAAGACACAAACTGATATATCTTTTAATTTTTTTTTCTTAATGAACAACAGCATGCTTCACAAGCATACTCTGCAGTTTCCTGGGATGTGTCTCTAACCTAGAACAGAAAGGACCTGAGTCTCCTTAAATTACAACACTACAGTATGTCTTTCCCAAGAACACAGTCACTTTCTCATTGAATATGCGATGATTCATACCAGCTTACGGTGCTGTTGCGTATCTAGTGATCTAACGTGATAATTCTTACTGATTCAAAGGGAAGTTGAATATTTATGTGTTTGTCTTTTTTTATTTGTGAACATCTTTCTATATTTTTCCATCTCTTTAAGACTACTTTGAAAATTATTGATTATTTCAATTTTGACAGTCTGTCTATACATTATACTAAATATTTTTTTCACTTTTATTTGGGTTTAAATTCCTTTGAATGTATTGCCTTTTTTCAAAATAAAAATATTTATCTAATCACCCAGTGAGGTACTAATCAGCTTATTGAATGAGCTGTGCTTGATAAGAGAACAGGCTCTTTAATAACTCTCTTTGTAGTAAATCACTTACCCACCTGTGGACAGAAACATCAGATTTTGTTCATGCCTCTCCTGGTGATCCCACAACATAAAATTTTATTATATATTAGGTTCATACCATCATACCTTAGACATGAGTAAGAATAGGAAGAATCTACTGATGGGGATAAGACATAGTGGTAACCATGAATTTAATACATTTTCTCTTATTTAAATATTTTATGCTTTCTATTAGAAAAGCCTACAGTTAGGTTGTATGAGAAATGCGAGAATAGGTATAAAAGTCTTAAATAGCTTTACAGGCTGTAAATGAGCATCATAACACTGTGTCAGATATACAAATGCTTCCTGTCTCATATCCATGAGAACAACTGTCCCACATTCTCCAGTGGACCCTTGATTATATGTTCTAATGAGATGAGCAATGTTCCCCACAAAGCCTCTTTCTAAGCTTCTGATACTTCTGGAAATTCATCCTTACCACTGCTGGCTGAATAAGGCAGTGTATTCGATATGAATTCCCTTCCAAGCCTTAGGAAACACTACAATTGATCCATAAGATTGATACATAGATTGTTGGTCATAATAATATAAAAGAATCACAGTCATCACAGGTGATATGAGAAAAGCTTCTGACAAAACTCAATACATTTTTTTATGGTTTCACAGAAGTTAACAAAATAGAAGGAAAATACATGTACATCATTGAAGCTCTATAGGAAAAGCCCAACATGATATTCAGAGATGAGGGACTTAGAGTTTTTCCTCAATAGGAACCTGGCAAGGATGCTTGCTTTTATGGATTACATACAGCATTATAAGGGGAGTTCTAGGCAGAGAAAGTACACAAAAAAGACATTCAATTTACAAATGAAGAAAACTATCTCAACTTGTAGATGTGTGGTTTATATGTAGATTTTGTTTCTTTATGTGGTCATTAGAAAAACGTGAATATTTTTGCCTATAGTTAAAAGAAAAAAAAAAACAAATTCTGAGCCACAGAAAAAAACAAGCAACACATTCAGGTTTGCAGTTAGAATTAAGAAGATTCCTTCCATGTATTCATCTCTTAGCAGAGTACACAAGATAAAATTGAACTGTATCAACTCGTTGGAGAAGTAATCTCTTGGCTCCAAATTCCCAGTAATCAACTTAGTCAGTTTCAGTTATACGGCTTTGTATATAAGCTTTGTATATAAGCCTCAGACAGGGCAAGCTCAGGGAAGACGGTATTGGTGAAAGCGTCAGTCCTGTTACCACCTACATCCTAAGACACAGGTTGTCAGCAGGAGGGACTCATGCCTTTACATGTTTCCTAAAGATTACACTTGAAAATATACTTTAAGATCCCTAAAGCTTGTGGCTGGAGAGATGGATCAGCCATTAAAGAACACCTAATGTTCATCCAGACGACTGGGGTTCAGTTGCCAGCACCCACATCATCTGGCTTAAATCCATTTCAGGGAATGAGATGATCTCTGGCCTTCACAGGCATCTGAACCTGTGCTGTGCACACAAATTCACACAGTCAAGCACAGATACACATAGTTTTCTTAATTATTAAAAAGTCAAAGTTATAAATATTTTAAACCCGATGCTGTCTAAGTAGAGTGGAAGAGGAAAAGCAAAGAGAGAGAACTGGACAGCAGATGACACAGGACTCCAGTGTCCACAGCAGCTGCCAATTGTCTCTGGGATCACAACACGGTTCTGTGGGTTTAAGTTCTTAGGAACCATTTAATACTTTCTCCTGCATGCACAGAGGTTTTCTTCATTTCTGTGGTGTTTCATGCTTTATTAAAAACATGCAAGCATCATAAGCAGAGGGCTAGGAAATGGTGAATATATTCAATACTTTGAAACTGGGTTTTTTTTTCCCAGATGTGGAGTAAATGATGCCTGGAGGCCTTTCGATATTTTGGGAGCTTTAATAACAAAATTGAGAAAAACAAAGTGTCTAGCAAAAGAGGAGGGTTCTACGTCCACAGTTTAGTGGGCATTTTCCTCACCCTTACATGGATTTGGCATTTCTCAAGTGAAACAAAAGAGATGTGGTGTAGGCTACCCTGCTGAATGAGCATTACTCTTATAAAATTTATTAAGTCAATGTTTTATGAAAATACCTATATTTTTGTTATATTTTCAAGTAAGCTCATGCTTTCTTCTTTTGCTCTTATTCAATTTAGAGGTCTTAAAAGCCCATGCCAGGCAGGCCCAGCTCTCTCCCTCCCCTCCTCCTCCTCTTCCTCCTCTTCCTCCTCTTCCTCCTCCTCCTCCTCTTCCTCCTCCTCCTCCTCCTCCTCCTCCTCCTCCTCCTCCTCCTCCTTCTCTTCTCTTCTCTCTCTCTCTCTCTCTCTCTCTCTCTCTCTCTCTCTCTCTCTCTCTCTCCTTACTGCCTGCAGGTCAGGAGATGAAGCTTCTCTAGAACCATGTCTGTCCATATTCTGCTATGTTCCATGCAATGATGATAATGGCCTAAGCCTCTGAAATGTAGGCCAGTCCCAATTAAATATTTTCTTTTATAAGAGTTACCTTAGCTATGATGTCCCTTCTTAGCAAAAGAGCAGTGTCTGAGAAACTCCATAAAGCTTTGTGTGTGTGTGTGTGTGTGTGTGTGTGTGTGTGTGTATCAAGTGTGCCAGTAAATTTGGGTGGGGGCTAGGTCTATCCTAGGTCTCTGGACTATCCAGGCTCTGGTTTCTGTCCCTCCAGGCAGTATCAGAAGTGGGGTCTGACGCATGGAGTATGTCTCGAGCTGTACCAGTCATTGGTTGGCCACTCCCACAGTTTTTCTGCCACCTTTATCCCAGCACATCTTCTAGGCAAGACAAATTGTAGGCTGAAGATTTTGTGGCTGGTTTGATGTCCCAGTCTCTCCACTGGAAGTCTTACAGGAGATGACCAGTTCCAGACTCTGTATTCCCCTAGATCTGGGAGGAGTTAAGGGAGGGGGGCAAAATGACCAAAACCACATTGATACATTGTGTGGATATACCCTTAAAATGTAGACTTTGGTACTTCAAGCCTTATCTACAACCTGAAGTTTTAGTATGTCTTCTGTCCTCTCAGACAATGCCAAGATTTGCTAATAATGCATAGATTGTTCTGAAAATGGAAAATGTGGATTAGAAGTTGCATGTCAGCTAAAACCTCTTCCTGTGGAAACACCTCCTTGACTTCCTGTTGTCATCTTAGGTTTTCATGACAACAATCTGTGTTTACAAAATACCTACTGATCAGTGTAAGCTAGAGGAATGTCATTCTGACCTTTTTGGAGCTAAGAATTTAAGAGAGCAGTGGGATTGCCTTTAATGTTGATGAAAGTGTTTTTTTCAGACTACTATTAAACATGTTTTAAAATATCCATTTTGCATTTCTTCTAAAACAATTACTGCTATAAATATGGTCACACTTCATAGATTTCAACCCACAAGAATTAAAACAATTTGGTTGTTATTATGTGTTTTTGTTTGTTTGTTTTGTTTTTATAGAAAGGATATTATTATTTAGCACATGGCTGATCTGGAACTCATGGAAATCCTACTACTTCTATCTACCAAGAGTCAAGGTTACAAACTTTTGATGACTTTTTCTAAAAATCATCTCAGATTCTAAAAGTGGCCACACAGAATACATAATTTGGAGAAAGCAACAAGATCTCTTAATTGCCTGTAAGCTTAAAGTTAGAAGCCCAAGATTGCCATCACTCTGAAGAGCGACTGTGGCTGGTCCAGCAAAGACTTGCTCTGTGTCACTTATCAGTCATTTGCCTCTCGCCTCCAAAGCAATGTCATTGCTTTGCTATGACATTGGAGCAGACTAGCTGGCAGGATGGTAAATGATGCCAGTGAGGTGCTGGCATAGAAGGTTCCAGAAGGTCACGGGAGGAAGGGCTTCCTTCTTGGTCACAGAGTTGATGTTGACAGAGGCACCAACCTCTGGACAACATCCTGTATATCATTTAACAGTTTCACACAGAGCTGAGGTGTGGCACTAAGCACCAGCATCCATCAGTTCTTCTAGCTTTCTAGAGCTCATCTTAAGGAAGAGGTGCCCAAATGAAATTTTCAGCCACGCCAGCAAAGTGTGACATCAATCCTTTGGTGAGAACATTCTATCGATGTATTTTTGTCGCCAGAGTTAATGGTTTCTTCCAATTTCTGGTTCTCTTGTATTCTTTACAGCTCTCTTTATCCTTGAGTAGCCATCTACCTGTTAATCACGACTCCCTTGAGAGTTTATAGCTCTTTATTAACATAGCCTAGTTAATATGTGGCTCCCACTTCCCCTTCAGCAGTGACTGACACATACTGTAACATTGTTATTGTAATATTGTTGTCCTACTACCAGATCAGGGTTAGGTGATTTCATCCAATGCCATGGAAATATGGCTTCTGAAAGAATGAAGAAAACCCAATGTTAAAATTCAAGGGTACATACACTGGGTAGTTCACCAATGGCATTCCAGCAATTTTAACAGAAAGTCCCACTTACATTATCCAAGGGAGTGCTTGTTATAAATGTAAGGTCTTTAGATTCTTATCAGTCTCCGGAATTCTGCTTAGATTTTTTTGAGCTTTATAGAAATCATTCATATTCCTATGGTTTCACGTATCTTTGTCTCCTTTTCATTGGATGGTAGATTTCAGAATTTCAAATGACTGTTACTTGTTCTTTTAATCTGGACTTGCAAGCATTATTTTAAATGCTTAATAATGATAATTGGTTTTTCCTTTTATGGTCACTATTAAAATAAAGTTAATGTTAATCATCAATAAAACAGTAAATATCTAGATTAAAATATTGCTTTAAGTCTAAGAGTATACACACATGTCGAAGTAACATGTAAATATTAGAAGGGACATTGAAATATCCCACTTCAGTATTTTGTCTTTAAGTTTAGAAAATATCATCTTTAGAGGCAATTAGCACGCAAAACATTGAGTGATTTTGAAGCATCTCATTGACTTTTTATTTTATTTAATCATTTAAGATCTGCATACTTGTTCCTCTTGACTGCCAGCCTGATTGGATTGAGAAATGGCCAGGCAATTAAGTGCAGCTCAACTCTGCACACACACGTGAGGCCATTTTCACCAAAGAATAACTAAGGCGGAAAGATCTGAATGTGGGTAGTACTATCTCACAGGCTATCCCAATCCCCCATAGCAGAAATGAGGGAAACAGAGAAAGCCAGATAACAAAATCGTGTCTACACTTCTTCCTGGCTGCTGTGAAGTAGAGAACTTGGTTCCTCTGAACACTATTGCCCCATTATCCAAAATAATCCTTTCTTCTCTTTAGGTTTGATATTGATATCTTGGTTGATTATTTCTTAGAGAAGATTTTAGCCTAAATGCTGAATACAGATCATGCCATGCTCCTCATTTGTTTGTCTAAGGCACCTTGCTACACCGATAAAACACTGACCACAATATGTATTCATTATGTTCAGAGTCAGGACTCAGTACTTAACCCTCTCTCTTGTTCACTCCCATTACTACAGTGATTTCATCTGTCCCTATTACTTAGCAACTGCCACCTCCATAGTAGTGACTAGTGAATTTTTGTCTTCAATCCAATCCTATCACCATAAAATGCATTCTAAGGCACATCTAATGTTGCAACCCTATAATACAGTCCCTCATGTCCTGGTGACCTTCAGTCTTAAAGTTACTTTGTAGCTACTTCATAACTGTAAATTTGCTACTGTTATGAATAATCTGATATTCAGGATATGTGACCCCCAAAGGGGTTGTGACCCACCGGTTGAGAATTGTTGTTCTAAAGAATGAAAGGCAGCTGAATATTCCAAGATTAGGGATGATGTCCAGAATATGGGAGTTCTAAATTGTGCTGTTCTACACTTTAGACAGTTTTGTTTAGCATAATTTTATGTAGTTATCCAACAGGTGTCTCAAAGGAAAACTACATAAAACTTAGTTCCTAGTTTTCAACCTTATTACATTAAGTGTTTTCTTCCACCGTCTCTACTATATTCCTTTGAGAAACAGTATCTCACTGTACCTGGAACTCAACCAGGAAATCCAGAAACTTTTCCACCTTGTAACCCCTCTGCCCTTGTCTGTCAGAAGTGGATGTGCCAAGGTTTTGGTGGGTCTCAGGCTACAAACTCATGTATGTCCTCATGTTGAGCTTCAAGTGTTATTACCCACTGGGTCACCTTCCAAGCCTCTCATAGTAGTGACTAGCAAATCTTTGTGTGTGTGTGTGTGTGTGTGTGTGTGTGTGTGTGTGTGTGTGTGTATGTATATAAACATATATTTATATGATTTATTATTTCTTGTGACCTTATGTGGTGTTTGGATAATGTTCAATCAATTACTGGTGTAGTCATGCTTTTCATATATACCATGATTTATACCATGATTTCAAACCCCTTTCACACCCCCTAACTCCTGCTACTCTGATCTACAGCTTCATATTTATTATTTCAATTGTCTCTTAACTAGTTAATCTTCTAGTCACATTCAACCTGAAAATCTTGCAGAAAATTATAACTCATTTTAAAGAGGGCCATTAGATGTCTCAAAGGAAAGAAAGTGGAGACCTATCTTCATGAATTAGAATTGATTTCTCTGTCAAAGTAATTCAGGTATGACGACACTTGGTACAGTGGCAGGAGGATCAAAGTTTTAAGGTCATTACTGGCTTACTGGCTACATAGTGAGTTCCAGGTCAGCTTGAGCTAGATGAGACTTTGTCTCCCAAAGGGAGGGACAGAGGGAAGGAGGGAGGAAGGGAATGAGAGAGAGAGAGACAGAGAGAGAGAGACAGAGAGAGAGACAGAGAGAGACAGAGAGAGACACAGAGAGAGAGAGAGAAAGAGAGAGAGACACAGAGAGAGACAGTAAGAGACAGAGACAGTAAGAGACAGAGACAAAGAGAGACAGAGAAAGACAGAGAGACTGACAGAGGAAGGCAAGGAGAAAGAGGCTAGAGGGCAGAGGGAAGAAGCAGAGAAGAGGGGAGAAGATGTTAATACTATAATCTTCAGACCTAAGCCTTCCAGCCTAAGTGGTTGTCTTTCTAATCTGCTGTACCCTCTGTCATCTCACAGTGCTTCAGTAAAGTCGTTCTGCTGTGTGAACATGTCAGGCTCACCAGGAAGGCTGGGTTCCCTGTCACCTCTGTTCAGATGCTCTTTCCAGGGTCTAGTTCTGCACTTTCCATTCTTTCCTGTGTGCTCCACAGCGAGTCATCTCCTTGACTCCCTCTTTGAAATTCATCTTCTGCTATGAAATGGTTCGCCCTCTCATTTACCTTACACACTTTTATTCCTCCGGTTTTTGGTCTTTCTCACCACCTCACAGATCTTATGCAACTTGCTTCTTGCTTTCACCATCTTTATTGTAGCTTAGGATAAAACCTCTGTGAGAGAGGTTGTAGTTTTGGTTCTTTTATTTGTCATATGTTTTTAGTATTTAATAGTTCAGCACACATGAGGTGTTTAATAAATACATGTTCAGTTAATCAATAAATGACACTTCCACCCTAAATTCCTTTGTTATAAATTTTTACTCTCATTTTTTTCTAATGACATCATTCTCCAATGTGTGTGTAACTAAAATTAAGTGAAATTATTATTTTACATTTCCATGCCAAGTGGTTGGTATCATGATGTGTTATAGTCTCCAATAACAAGCCAATGATACCACATCTGGAATGTGTTTGCATAAAACAAACTTTCAGAGACTAACTGTAGAACATTGAGGTATTTCTCTGGTTATGGGAGTTGAAAGAATTTGAGAGAACCAGGCCTAGGGAAGCAGAGGAAAACAAATGAAAGGAAGTATCCTGTGATCGCGTGAGTATCTAGGAAGTGAAGACACAGCTGGTTGATTTCATGTGGCAGAAGTTATACTGCTTAGAATAGATCTGATTTCCCTTTGCATTCTATAACCATTCGTTCTTTCAAAAAGAAGCCTAGAACGACTGAGACTTTGTAAGGAAGAAACGCTTAAAAAAATTCCTTGTATTAAGTCTCTTCTAGGATCCTGTTTCCGTGGGTATACAGCCATAAGTGAGCATCTAGAAGGAATCTTGGTGAATTAATAACCGTGTAAGAGAACGGATTTCTAAGAGCCGCTGGACATTCGGTTAAGGACTTCCAGCACATTATGGTTTTGGTTGTTGGTTTTGTTTTGTTTTGTTGGTTTTTTTTTCGAGACAGGGTTTCTCTGTGTAGCCCTGGCTATCCTGGAACTCACTCGGTAGACCAGGCTGGCCTCGAACTCAGAAATCTGCCTGCCTCTGCCTCCCAAGTGCTGGGATTAAAGGCATGCGCCACCACCGCCCGGCACACATTATGTTATTAAATCCTATTATAAACATCTTAGAAGGAAATTGAGTCACAGATGAAAGGAAAACATTTGCCGAAGGTCACAGAGTTGTTGCATGTCAGGATCATGATTTATCAGCAGCCTCTGTGACTCAGATCCTGAACTATTGCTTAGGCTATTCCTTTAGTCTCTTCCTCATTACCCACGTACCTATTTGATCTCAGAAAAGTGCTAGAAAGTTTCCCAACGCAAGCAACAATTCATGCATTCCAAATTCTACTTAATGTATGATATTTAAAACTCTGAGAAAGCCAATCCCTGACACTGTTAATGATGCTCTGCTATGCTTGCAGACAGGCGCCTAGCATAACTGTCTCCTGAGAGGCTTCATCCACCAGGAGGTGGAACCGTACGCAGAGACCCACAGTCAAACAGCAGGCAGAGCTTGGGGATTCTTGTGGAAGAGCAGGGGATAGGATTGAGCAAGCTTGAGGAATCAAGGACACCACAAGAAAACCTACAGAGTAACCTGGACCCACGGGGGCTCACAGAGACCAAATGACCAACAAAAGAACATACAGGGGCTGCATCTAGGCCCACTAAACATTTGTAGATGTGTAGCTTGGTCTTTACGTGGGTCCCTTTACCACTGGAGTGGGAGTTGTCTCCGATTCTGTTGCCTGCCATTAGATCCCCTTTCCCTAACTGGTCTGCCTGGTTAATCCTCAATGGGAGAGGATACACTTAGTCCTGCTGCTATTTGATGTCCCAGGTGGGTGGTACCCGAGGTGGGGGGCTTCCCCTTCTCTGAGGAGGAGAAGCTGTAATAGGTGGAGAGATTTGTGGGGTAAGACTGGGAGGGGCAGGCCATGACCTGGATATAAAGTGAATAAATGCATAAATTAATGAAAAAACCCTAAGAGATAGATATACTTCACATGTTGTATTATAGATTCTATTGGTGGAATGGTTACATTCAAATGTTGGCTGGCCATTCTGTTGCTAAACTTGTAAACTAAAAAAATAAAAATAAAAATGAGTACATAATCCCTCTAATGCTTTTGTGTAGCATATACAGACATATTGAAAATAGTTAATGTCACCATTCCCAAATGGTTTGTAGTAGATGATTAGTTAAATCAGCACTTCGTGGCTTCTTTTCCCCCTGTGATCTCTGTTCTTTATATCTCTGTGAATAAATGCACTCTCCTGACTTCCTGCTCACATAACCTTCTTCTGAGATTGTTAAAGTTTTCTGCAAACATTTAGCTCAACTTCAGACTCTCTTTTCTTTTGCCACAAAGATGAAAGGGGTCTTTTTAATTCTCTACTGAGCAAGTGTTTATTAAGTTAAAGCTGGATTCTCAGAAATTCCTCCAGCTTGTATTGATTGAAGTTGTAGATTGTCTGGCAAAGGCTAGAAAATTAAACATTGATGTTTAAAATCATCAGGACGTTTCTAAATGCTAGGGGAAACTTCTTATAAAATGGTTTGTATTTCACTTATTGCCGGAGCAAGGGACAGAGTAAAAAAAAAAAAAAAAAAAACTTTTTGAACTCATTTTCTCTCTTTATAAATAAGAAAAATTACGTCCGGAATAGTGGGGTGATTTGCTGAAGGTCGCAATAGAAACCTTCCAAAGATCCAAATAAAATGCTGTTGGAAAGTGAAGATCTGTGTGTTTCTCTGTGAAACATCTCTGCTTTCTAACAGTCACCTTTCTCTGCTCAGGACCTAGGGACTGGGGTCCACCCACAGCTCAGTCATCCCTTTGCAGCAAGAGTCACACCATGACACTCTCCAAAGCATCCTCTGAAAGCAGCTTCCAGCTCTGCAGGAAAGTCCAGGTCTTGGCAAAGGCCTGTCCATCTCAACCCAATCTATTTACTTTGGCCTCCAACTTTCTTTATTCAAGCACCTTATCTGTTGTCAGCCCCTAGCTATGCTTTCAACCTTTGACCTTTGACCTCAGCTGGCTTCCTTTTTCCGATCTATCTTCCATCAAATGTTCAAGTGGTAGGCATTCCTTCAGCTCTTGTTCAATGAGTCTTATTTTGAGCCCTGATTTTAAATCGCAACTTGTATCTTTCTCCATTCTACACTTCTAAGTTTTATTATGTGCATTACTTTTTAACAATTGATCTTATCCTCTGTCTCAATAAATGCCTGCTGGGTTTTATTTTTTTATTGGTTATTTTTTATTTACATTTCAAATGTTATCCCCTTTCCCAGTTTCCCCTCTGCAAATCCCCTATCCTCTACCCCCTGCCTCTACAAGGAGTGCTTCCCCACCCACCCACCCTCTCTCACCTTACCACCATGTGCTGGGGGCATCAACCCTTCACAGGACAAAGGGCCTCCCCTCCCATTGATGCCAGATAAGGCCATCCTCTGCTACATATGCAGCGGGAGCCTCCATGTGTATTCTTTGGTTGGTGTTTTAGTCCCTGGGGGTTCTGGGGGGGGGGTGTGTGTCTGGTTGGTTGATATTGTTGTTCTTCTTATATGGGTTTGTTATTTTCTACTTTTGTTACACCATAAACCTCAAGGAGACCAGATTCAGAGGAGGCTGAGGCAAAGGATTGGTTTTGACTTCACAGCCAGTTTGAAGGTAGCCTGCAGTCTGAGATTCTGCTGTCAATCAATCAATCAACCAATCTTCAAGGGAGCAAGATTTTTTCCGTTCTCTGTTATATCCTTAGTACCTAGGATGGTCTCAGATACTTATTAAATATTTTGGGAGAGAGCAAGCCCACGAATAGATGGACAACTGTTTTAGTGTTGATAAAAATTTAGTTTTAGCATGACTTAAGGGTGAGAAACAGAAGTTACATACACCACTGCAATTTTTTTTTTATTAGATCTTTCATTTACACTTCAGATACCATCCCGTTTCCCCATTCCCCCCCCCTTAGAAAACCCCTATCCCATGCCCCCTTTTCCTTTTTGCATTTATACATTTTTTTAAGAAATGTTAATCATAGGCTTTATAAGTTTGGTATTGTTCAATCAGAGGTGTAACCCACTACCCAACCTAGATATATCAACTATCTTTGACTGGTGGAGATACATAAACATCTGCTTCCCTGTCTCCCCCCTCTATCTCTCTTTCATCACCTAGCTTCTCCTATCCTTCTTCTTCTCCTCTTCTTACTCCTTTTCTTCCTCTCAGTACTCCTCCCACCTTAGCTCCTCCTACACATCACCCTTCCTGTTAAAAGGAAACTTTTCTCTCAAAATACAATTAGAGCATAATTATGCCTATTTGTACCAGTTTGAAGGTAGCCTAGACCCAGTCCTTCTTTAACTTTTTTAACTGATTTGAGATGGTCAGCCTGTGAGTTAAGGGACTATAGCAAATTCATGACTTGGAGTTTATTATAAGGGTGTTCTCTATGTTTTATTTAGAAATAGCTGAGTGGAGTTAACAGGCAACACTCCAGATTACCTTACATGGATAGCTGGTTTTCAAAACATCAGAAATCCTTAGAATTGACATGACAAACATTTCAGTATTAATGTTCATTTTCATTAGAGACCTGTCTGCTCCGGACAGCTTCCTATGTTAAACTCTAAGAAGAAATTGAGCATCCTTGGAGTTACTCCAGTTGTGGTGAGACAGCCACTAGGCAAGAATTGCCACTTTCCTTCTACAGACAAATTACTGTCCAGAAAAGGACACACTTGCAGAATAGTCGACTGATTATATCTGCCTAGACAGAGTAATCAGCCCTTAATAATTCTGCAGCACTAAGGTCTGTCAGATGATCCTGGGCCAGAAGGCAGAAGAACAGATGCTCCAACGTTTCGAAGTAGAGCGAGTGTCCAGGTGTTCAGAGGTCTCTATAAATTGGCTAAGTTTTAGAAGCTATGCTTGGTGCTTCCCACAATTATAGTCAACTCAGTCATTCTGGATTTCTGATGGGGTTGAAAACTTATAGCTATTTACTTTGAGAGAAAAGATCTGAGTGTATGGTCATCAGCTGACATTCATCCTAAAGCCAAGGAAAAAGCCAGGTTCAGAACTAAGTGTTTTAATTAGGATAGATGACAGAGGTGCTGGTTAGTCAACAAAAGGATGGACTGGGTATTAGGACTATCTTGTACCTCACTGCAATTATTTTAAAGCTCAAGAAAGTGTGCAGCATGTATTTATGATATAATTGGTAGGCTGTCATGGAATAGATAATTATCCTAGCGTACTTTTTTCAGGAGCTGGAAAAGGCTAAGGCAACCTAACTTTCTGTGGACTGAGACTGCAGCTTAGCTGTCTGAATTTTGGAATAAGAAACTCTTAGTGCTGATCAAATATGTCTTTAACTGTTAATGTTTTCCCACAAATGCCTCGCCAAATGTTAGTTTTTCAAACACAGCCTGGTGAAGGCAGAAATATTGATTCAGCACATAGGCACCCTGGTTTTCTCCATCGTGATGTGTCGCTTTAGGTACTTAGGAGTATAAAAAGCTCTTTCATGGAGCATATGCCACGTTATCTTCCCACACCTGTGCAAAAAGTAGGGGAGCCAGCAGTGACCCTGACCCACACAGTAGACGTCTTTCACACAGAGCCACAGGATCACTGGGTATCAATGAGATTTGCTCACCTCTGAGTTTGCTGTAGTTGTGGGTAGGACGCAGTATGTGAGTTGGCTTCTGCTGGAACAGTCTGGCTGCCTTTCACTGCTGATTAAACATTATCATTTGTCCATTCATTGATTTTCCTCAGTGCTCACATGGCACCTGGAGAGGGTGGGTTCTGGCACACACACTACTCCCATATTAGAGCCTGTGTATCATAGGAGGGAGAGATGTGGCTCAGCTCCGGCTCTGAACTCAGATAGCAGACAGTCCTCGGTAAACCCTTAAGGCTCTACAAGTTCCTCCCTATTATATGGAAAAATGCAAATTCCACAGATTCCGTGAACATTTTCAAGAACATGTTCCTGTAGTCAAGTGACCAGCAAGTGTTATCTCAGCCCTTGCTTGGAGGCAAGCAAGGTTTAAACTACTTCAGATTTCCTTTCTTTCAATCTGCAGAAGACATTAGTGTATTTTATTCAGCTTTTTTTTTTTCATATGAGAAAAACCGAAAAATTAAAGGCAAGCAAGTAAGTGGTGCAAAGTAATGCAAACACGTGCTGTTAAAAGGTGACAGACAGGATCCAGACATGATGGTTAGTGCTGTTGTCCCTCTTCTACACGACCTCTTTAAGGGGAGAGAAAAAGGAGACTAAGAGGCAGGCTGGAAGCTATAGTGCTACTGGGAGCGTGCGAACTTAGAACACATAGGAACATAGACTAATCTGTAGGTGCACATAGACTTAGAGTCCAAAAGTGTAGGTAGACTTATATCCACAGAACCCATACAATAAGCAGTCATCATTGCCGTCAACCACAAGCACCGGGAACTGATAGCTCAAAGGAATCCAGATTGGCTGATGATAGTAATAATGATCAATATCTCTAAATGCAGAATTGACAACATTTGTGTCCAAAAGTCAGTGTTGACAAGAGACAAGTCAATTTTATTGTTCACAAGAGGCTACCTTCTTGGGTGTATGCTATACCAAACTTGTTGGTATTTTTAACACTGTTTTCTAACGAGTTGAAAAGCTGGGAGAATGTGACTGAATTTCAGGAGAGAAGAGAGAAAAGAAAAATATACCCTTATCTTTTTTTCTCAAGGTTGGGTCAAATCATTTATAGATCGTTTTTAAAAATTATGCGTAAGTTTTACTCTCACTAAAGACTTCCTGATAGATATGAGAGGACCAGAACACGTAAGTTTTCTTTTAACTTAAGTTGCTGTCCAGTAAAAACTGTTACTCCTGTGTTTTCTCTTGAGTTTCCATATTTTAGTGTCTTTCAAAACAAACTTTACTGTAATGTTGGATAATGCATCTTTCACAACCAGCGTTTGAAAATCACCATGGAGAGATAGATTATAAGCATTCCTCATAAAGAATCTGTGAGCACTGGGATTTTCCCCTAGAAAAGTGGAGAAAAATATAAGTCATTAATTTTTAAAGAACTGTCAGTTCCTCCTGCACTGTCACTTTCCATATTGGCTTACTGGGTGACCGCCCTGGTTTGCTTTCTACTATTGTGTTAAAAATCATGGCCAAAAGCAATTGACAGCTAACAGTCCTTTAGGATTGGGAGTCATGGCATGTATTTAAAGAAGGAACTGAGAGGAGGATCTGAAACAGGGGCCACGGAGAAACTCTGTCTACCCACTTGCTCCCCATAATTTACCATGTATGCGTTCTACAGCACCCAGAACCACCAGCCCAGGGATGGCATTGCCCACAGTAGGCTGGGCTTTCTCACATCAATCACCAATCAAGAAAATGCCCCACAGACTTACCTACAGGCCAGTCTGATGTAGGTATTTCTTCAGTTGAGGTTTTCTCCAGATGACCCCAACCAGTGTCAAACTGACAAAAACCTAATTAGTACAGTGTTGTACTAGTTAATGTACTAGTATAATGATATTGAACCAAGGTTTCAAAATAGATTGAGCCAATTTCTAATCTTATATTAACGCCAAGTCTTTAGAAATTAATTATATACAAATCTTACTTTCTAAGATATTTGTATGCATTTGTTTTTGGCTTTATGGTATTTACAGTTGCATGAGTTTCAAGTTGAATTTGAAAAATATTAATACACATGAAATAACTTGAGATGTTGTATTACTTAATAAATATATAAAATAAAAAATGGTGTGTTTCACAAGGGCTAAATTTCTTTTGGTATTCTATTTTCTTGATAATGGAGGTTCATCTGCCATAAAAATCAAAATGTTTTATTATATATACCAAACTAATAGGCACTTATATAACAGGGAAGAGTTTTTAAAGAAGCCTATATAAATAATTTTTTTCAGTACTTTATTTTTTAAATTATATGTGTATATGAATGCCTATATTCTTGGATGAGTGCACAGAAGTGCAGGTGCTTGAGGAACCCAGGAGAAGGCACTTGATTCCTTGGTGCTGAAGTTACAGATGTCTGTGAGCTGCCTGACATCCATGCTGACTCTATAGGCACTGGAAGCTAAATTCCAGTCCACTGCACAAACAGTCTGCTGAGCTATCTCTTCAGCTCCATATAGTTGCTTACATTGTATGAAAACATATTTATTTAAATGAGGTATATGTGTCTTCAAGTGTTTATAATGGACTATGGCTCTTTCAGTCCTTTATGTTTTCCAAGCCCTCCTGGAACATGCCTAACTAGCCACTAGATGCCCATGTCTATTAAGTGACAATTATTTTTTCTATAGTAGGAATAGTATATGATCCTGGCTCCATATGCATACTGCCAAGCAAGTAAGTTCCGATAGCTTACATTATACCAGAAACTATTTGATAATTCAGAACCTTCCTTCATCGTCTCTTACTTTACTTTTCTGAAAGACAGGCATCTCTCTTCTAAATATTAATAATGAACAGTGGTTTTAAACCAGGTATTAACAAAATAATATTTCATTAGGTACACAGATAAAAGAAATCTTTGAGAAATTCTCGACTTTGTACAGAGACTAGAATCAACATTCCTTCCACTCTTCTGAGAAGTTATATAAAACTAAGAACAAGAGAGAACCAAGAGGGACACAAACTAGATCAAGTTACCATGCATCGGTGGGTAAGTGGTTGTGGAACAAATTACTATGACTGTTAGCATTCTGTCTAAACTCTACCCACAGTTACCTGGCAACAGCCAGGTAGGCCTGACCCACTATAAAAGGGGCTGCTTGCCCCCTCCTCCCTCTCTTGCCCTCTTGTTTTTTTCTTGCTCTCTTGGGCTCTTTCTTCCTTGGTCTTTCCTTCCACTGCTCTCTTCCCATTCTCTCTCCCACCTCTCCACGTGCTCATGGCCAGCTTCTACTCCCCTCTCTTTCTCTCTCTCTCCCTCCCTCCCTTTCTTTGCCTCTACTACCCTCTTAACTCCCCTCCCCATGCCCTGAATAAACTCTATTCTATAATATACCATTGTGTGACTGATCCCTCAAGGGGAAGGGATGCCTTGGCATTGACCTGCTGAGACATCTCCTTCCCCCTTACCTCACCACACCCCCATAGAACATAACCCCCTTTCTCTTTATCTTTTCATGAACACATCAAAAACAAGTTTCTTTTCTTTTGGCATGTCACTAGTCAGCTGGTGAAATGTGATTGCATCGGAAAATGGAAGTCCTGCCTAGAAGTGGTCTCAGGTCTTAGCAGATCAGTTGAGACTCAGTGTACACTTTAGGGAACCATTAACATGAAGTGAGGGATCTAGACCCTAATATAGTTGCAGAGGAAGTGTAATTATAGACAAGATGGACACCGATATTGTGGAATGATTGTGACTGGTGCTCTGTAAGTAACACTTATTTGAGGGAAGAAAAGCTGTATTAGTTTGTTTGCCACTGCAATAATAAAATACCTGCAATAGGGAATTTCAAAGGAAAGAAGATGTATTAAGCTTCCAGCTCTAGAAATGTAAGCGTACGGCACCAACACTTGCCAGTCGGATGCAAATCGTCTTGGCTCCTCTTAGCACAGCAGATGGCATCATGGCGGGAGTACGTGCTAGAGGGGAAGATAAGGATAAATGAAGCCAAAGAACTCGGGGAGAATAGCATTATTTTTTAACTCGGGAACTAACTTCTTCAGAGAGCCCATTTAGCTCTTCTGAGGTCAGGGACCACAGTGACCCAAGTATCCTATACTAAGCCCCTTCTCTCAAAGCTTCTACTTGTTTTCAGCAGTACCATGTTTCTCTCACATGTACCCTTAGGGGACACACATCATATACAAGCCAAGGCATTCTGCCCCTGATCACCAAGTTCCATGGAACACTCAAAATGCAAGATACACTCCATAACACCTAAAATCCCAAAGCATTAACATATTCCAAAAAAAAGTCGGAGTCTAAATCTTATAAGAGTTTTGGAAAATTATTGCAATTCGAGCTTAAAAACAAATAAACAAACAAACCAACCAACAAGTTAGATACTTCCCAGATACAATATCAGGAAAGATAGAATAAATATCCCTAGGCATATGCCAACATAAATGGGTTGTGGTAACACAGTAAAACTAAAATTCATGCTGTGTACACAGCAGTGAGCTAGTGGTATAACCCTGGAGCCCTGATACCCCTATGCTAGTTGGTGCCACAAGGCTGTTTTTCTGATATCTGTGAAGTCCTAGATGGGCATATTGTCTACCTTTTAAATTCTTTTTCAAGACTAGATTCTTATGGCTCCAACAAACACTTTCCTTGATAACTCTACCTCAATTGCAGAAGCCCTGGCTTCTTGTTTTGTTTGGTTTTGTGAATTCTTTCTGGAAGCCACCATCACTTACAGCTCTTGCATTTGCTTACTCATAATAAGCGCTAAGGTCGATTTATTAGAATAAGACTGACCAGAATCCTTTCAACCATGATGAGAGAACTCTAAGGACTTTGAGAGGAACCAAGAAGCAGAATCCTGAGGTCCTTGGCAGCCCTTAGCACACTCCCTGATTACGATTAGGTCTAGATCAGGTCCTATACCTGCTTGGGTGGGTCAACCTTGAAGACTTCTTGTGGTCACTAATACCTTTTCCTACCTGTCCTAACAGTTAACAACTGGTTGCCTTTTATCTCTGTCAGTCTCTCTAACAAGTGATGGCTCAGCTCTACCCACTACCTGCATTCCCACTGTTTGCCATCTATTCCGGATGCAAATTAACCCCTAACCAGGTACTGCTGCTCTCGGTCTCTTTTGTCCTGAATCTCACTAAAAGAGGCCAAGCTTTCTTGTTTAGAAATATCCTCCACTGATAGCCACCTACCTCCCTCTTTTACATTTTTTTCTGTTTTCTTTTTTCAGGCTCCAACAATGTTATTTTATTTTCCTTAACCTTTTTATATCCCCTAAGACAAAGTTTTCTATGTAAAAAGAGAATTACCTCATAGCCACACTGACCTGTTCCTTAGTAAATATAGACTGTTGCCTGTGAAGCATGGGGAAAAACTTGATATTACAGTCCTAGCTTGCTTAAACTTTGTTAATTTATGACAAAAGAATTATTGCCTTGGGGTTACCATAAGCTTTTAGAGAGAAAGATAGGAATGCTTTGTTATGTATAAGTTTCAAAATAATACATAGTACTCCTGTTGTAATTTCCTTTTTAAAAAATTTTTGAACTACTTTAAATTTAAAAATTTTAATTTTGTTTCTAATTTAGGGATCCGTATGCTTTTCAACCAAATTATATGCTATTTGTTGAGAGGAGTAGCTGTTTTGGAGAGTTCATTTTCCAACAAGATCTTTATAATCCATGTAAGATAAGTTTCCTATCTCTTCCTTCTTCAAGCCTTCACAAAATACAACTAAATATTTCCTTCTCCAAATCTTCCTAATGCTTCTTTTTTCAGGCTCCAACAATGTTATTTTATTTTCCTTAACCTTTTTATATCCCCTAAGACAAAGTTTTCTATGTAAAAAGAGAATTACCTCATAATTGTAGGCTACTTCCTAGTTCCAAAGCCACGTCTACATTTCAGGTGTTGTTATGCAAATAACCCTATTTGTTAGGACTAATTGTCACTATTAATCCAGTTTGAATTGTCCTGAAAAATCCATGATGCTGGCTAATTATAAAGGAAAGAGGCTTTTTGGCTCATGGTTTTAGCTCTTTGCCTTGGCTCTGCTGAGGCTCCCATTGGCTGCTTCACAACGTTGCAGATGGCATTGTGGTGGAAAAACACTCAAGATGAGAAAGACACAAAAAGACAGGGTTCCGGTGTAGTAAGAGGGGCCAACTTTGCTCTTTTACAACATCTGTGGTAGGAACTATCTCTGAAAAACTGATTGTAACTCCTTCCCTGGTCAGGATTCTTAATGGCCTCATTACTTTTCAGCAAGCCCTCCTTCTTAGGGGTACCATCACCTGTCAACATTAACACATTGGGAAGAAGCAGGCAATCCATAAAACCCTGAGGGAACACAAACATATCCACATCTTAGTAGAAGTCATTAGATACCCAGTGATTTTGTTTCAATTTGTCATCACCGATATAATCCATGGCTAAGGACATCACACCATATCAACGGAACAAACACAAATAGAATAGAATGTATATTTCCACAGTCACATATTGAATTAGTTTCTTTATTTGTGGTGGGTGGTTAAGAACTTTGTGTGCTATTGATACTGATCCAGAAGTCTCACTTTAATTCAACATTTACAGTTTAATTAAAAGTTGCTTCCCAACATATCTTAGTAAATTGAGTGGCTTGTCTTTTCAGTGTGCAGGCAGCATTCTGAAAATCACAAAACATTAAATTGCAATTCTGTATTCCACGAACAATTCTTCAGACATCCATGATGTGTAATTCTTCCAAGAAATCTCACTGATCTAAGATGCAAACAACTCACAGATGCCAAATTTCAGAGCTGTTTATAAAACGAAAGAAAATAATTTATTACGTGAAAAGAGATGTCTTTCTTAAGGAAGGCTGCTGACTTGTTCAATCTTGAATTGCTAATTATACATTACGGCTCCCTTGGAACAAAGCACACTATAAAATTATGAACTGAGGGGAAAAAACAAAACCAAACAAAACCTAGATTGTCAGATGACTGTGGCCACACTGTATCCATGGATACATGGTTCTGTGTATTGATGCTTGTTTTTATAGGTACTTTGACAATGGTTCTCAACATATGGACCGCAACCCCTTTGGGACTCAACTGACCCTTTAACAGGGGTCAAATAGCAGATAACGTGCATATTTGATATTTATATTATGGTTCCTTACAGGAACAAATTTACAGTTATGAAGTAGCAATAAAAGCAAGTTTGTGGTTGGGGTTGGGGATCCCCACAACATGAGGGACTGTATTAAAGGTCAGCATTAGGAAGTGAGCTCTATTCTACTGTGGACTAATGGATCTTGTACATTAATAAAGTTATGTTTTTGAAAGCCTCTACATCTACAAGGCAAACATTCCTTCTTCCATTAAAAAAAAAAAAAAAAAAAAACCAAAAATGTTTTCTCTAATTTTCTCTAACTGAAATGGAAGAAGAAAGTAGGAGAATCTACAATTGTACCTCTGTTGTTCACATAGACAAGAATTCTTTTTCTAATTTCATCCATTTCACTCTGTATAAGAATATTCCACTCCTTTCTCCTAAATACTCCTTTATTTCTGGTTTGGCCAGAAAAGACTTACCTTTCTTTATGCTGGGGTTGTTCTGCAGAATATGTCCAAGTCAGCATGTCAGAAATTATTATTTTCTCTTTCCTTTTATTTACTTATAAAATATTTTCTCTTTCCAGGAAGTTATTCACCTGAGATTGTCCTCCTCCCAGAGAGTGAAATATGCTGTCCTGGCTGGCATTTCTCACACGCCCTGCCCTTTTGCACTCTTGCTAATATTTTGCTGAGTATCTATATGATTACATTCTTGTAGCTTGACCATTCTTGAAGTCTCTTGAATCTTGATATTCTCTCTTCAGGTTCTGTCTGTGCTGCCAATTTCTCTTGATATATTTAACTGAGATTCCTCTTCACTCTTCGCTTCTTGTTCTAGAGCTTAAGAGCCCAAGATCATGGTCATGAGAGGTTGGTTCCTTGCGAGTCTTCTTTTTCTGTTTCGAGCATGAAGATCTCTAATTTTGTTAGAGCAGAAACTGTTTTCTGCTCACAGATGGGAGAGACAGACCCATGTCTTCTTACAAGGACACTGGTTCTATTAGATAAGAAACCCCACACTTCTGGCTTCATTAATGACTTCTCTAAATATTGTGAGGCCCAGAGCTTGAACAAATGTATATCTTTGGCAAAGATACAATTCAATCTGTACCGATGAAGAATTTAGAGTCACAAATAGTATTTAATTACCTGTGGGTATCATCTTTTAAATAAAAATTAATTAATTCTAATTTTAAGTGAAAATTGTGTTTGTTATGAAATTGTAGTGTTATATTAATTGTCATTTAGCACTAAAAATCTCTGAAAATCCTATTAACCACTGCACTTTGGAGTGGCAAACAGAAACTGACAGTTCAAATTTGTGGCTGACAACATATGCTTTGATTTATAAAATTGTTTGTTTACTTGTATTTATGTGTGTGGCTACTCGTCCCACATGTATATATGCATGTATACATGTTTGCTTGGACGTGTGTGCACCACATGTGTGCCTGGTTCCTGCAGACATCAAAAGAGTGTACTGGATACACTGGAACTGGTGTTTCGAGACACCACGTGGGTTCTGGGAACAGAACCAGGGTCCTGTTCAAGAACAGCCCATGTTCTTAACCATGGAACGATCTCTCCAGCCCCTCTGTTCTCAGTTTTAATCCTTTAAAAAATGTCTTCAGAATGAACCTTTTAAATGTGAGAATTATCTACTACTATAAAACATATAACAGAATGTGTCTCTGTATTCCCATGACTCAAATTTCCCTTAATGCTGACACTCTGCTTAGTTACAGCATACTAGCTGAAAAAAAAAAAAAAAAACTTTCGCCATAAACCCTGCCTTTCCCCCAAATGTTTCCATACTTTACTTCCTTGATGGATCTCCTTTTTCAACCTGGACTTTGTATTGTTTTATAGAATTACTTTCTCTAACTAAGCTGCCAACTACTGGGCCATTTGAAATATATTTTGATCATATATATATATATATATATATATATATATGTATACACACACACACACATATATATCTTGGGATAATTTTCAAACAAGTAGTCATATAAGGTCTTTTACAAAGTACTAAACACTTAATAGAATATCAGTATATTTATATTATTTATGAGCAAATTGTTAAAATACAGTTTTTATTTGTTATAGAGGATTAAATCATGGCCACACCCATGCAAGGCATGCTCTCCATTAAACTCCATCCAGAACTTAGGCCCATTTCTTTAAAAGTACCACACTGCTGTAAGCATCAAAATATTCTAGGCAGCATGCAAATTGAATGTACTTCGAAAGATTGGCAGCAATTTCTACCAAATCATACACACTAAAAATTGATGGAATTGTGCTGAAGAGATAGATGGCTTAGCTGTTAAAAGCTAGGCTCACAACTAAAAATGCAAATTGATTGGATTAACTTAAAAGCAGGGCAATGAAAGGTCTCTGGTGTGGGTTCAAAGGAGAGTTCTCACCCTTCAGCCATGCACAAGGGCTCTGCTGCTAGTTCAGACTGGACCCAAGGCAGAATGAGGTCTCAGAGGAAAAGAGGCACCAGGAGCCTGTTTCTGATTCCTGGATGACACAGAGAGGAAAAGGATTCCAAGAAAGAAATATGTCTTATTTTATAATGTAGGGGAGTGGAAAAGAGGGGTGCATTTATTGAGGTGTTTGCATTATAGGTGAGGGGGTTGTTTCACCAACAGAAGCCTTTTGATGTCCACAGAGTCTGTTTATGGTCTCCTAGACAAGCTCTCAGTTGGATGTCAATCATGAAGATGGAGGGCAGAGGAAGGTGTTGAGTTGAGCAGCATTTTGGTCTGGGATTATAGTCACTACTACAGGAGATCAGAACTGCTATCCACTGGCTTGAACTTCTGTATCTGACTGTGTCAGGGCAACATTCAGAACTGAACTTCCTAAGAAAACAGGTTTGCAAACAAACTCAGTTTACTGTATGTAACTGTTCCTAGTGCCACACTCACCCTCTATGGGCCTTTCCTCAGCAACAGCTTTCTCTAAGAATCTCTAAGCTCTCAAAAGGGTGTTTGTGAAGTGACAATACCTTGTGCTTCTAGCCCTGTGTGCTTGCTTCCTTTAACAGTAAAGTGGAAAGTGAACCGAAAAAAAACCTATTTACTTCTTGCACCTTGATCTGTAAGTTAAAGAATGAATGGAAGCAGTCAGTGAGCATGCATTCATGGACGTGGAAAATATTACCACAGAGCACGTGGAAGTGAGCCGTTACCTCAGGCACTACAGAGAACCTTCAGGAGAATCTGACAAATTTCAGTGGCTTGAAGAGTTGAATATTGTCATAATAATTCATAACATTTTTTTCCTCTAAGATGTTTGTGATTTATGAGGGCATTTCAAATTTATACCATGTTAATAGTTCAACATTTCTCATGGAAAATAAAAGGAAAACCTTGAATGATATTTTAAATTTCCTCATAACATGGTAAATTTGAGGGGGTGGAAATCAATTCTGAGATCAGACATGAAGAGACTTTGTGAACAAGTGTCTGTGCTACAAAAACGAAAATGGCAGGGAAAATCGTGTTTGCAGGCAATTTGAAGGGAGATTGGAAGATCTCTAAGAACAAATACGTCTTAACAGGTAACAACTGGAATGTGAATCTGTGGCTACTGAGTAACCAGGATATAAAATGTTACCCCATAGAAAATAACTCTGAGATAGAATGGGGAACTTATACATAGGGCCCCACATTTATGATATATCGCTTTTCAATAGAAATTCTGAGAACACACAATGGAGAAAAACTCTTCAATAAATGAGGCTGGGGGACTGGGGTGTCTGCCTATAAAAGAACAAAATTACTTCCTTATTTCAAACTGTGATGGTTAATTGTAGGCATTACCTTGACTGTAATAAAAGAACATCTAGAGGCCTAGTGGAACATTATTCTTCAGTGTGCATGTGAGGATGTTGCAAGAAATTATGAGCAAAGGAGTCTGACATTAATTTTGAGTCAAGTGAGCAAATTCCCCTAGTAAATACTCTTAAACATATCTAACATCTGTCTAGATCTATAGTTTTATTTAATGTAATTACTGCCACGCCTCTATACTAATCATTTCCATCTGTCTCTCTGTCTGACTGTTCTATTTTTAGTCAATAGAAAGGTAAATTTAGATGAATGTCCCATATTTATAGGAAAAGAGGGACTGCCCTTTTAAGTGATCAGTCTTTGAAATTGTTCTTCTGTTTCAAATAAAGCCCTTTTCTTCATGGTCTCATGAAGTACTCTCTTCAGGCTTCCTTGAAGGTCATCTGACCCTGCCACATATTGAATGGCCTCAGGAATTCTTTAGAGCTGTAACACCAGGTTCTATGACACCCTTAGTCTCTCTTCTTTATAGTGGCAACACTAGACCCGTGTGAATGACACTGCCAAGTTCTGCTGCCAGCTTGGGCCATAGTTGCCTTGGACCTCTGTGTGATTTTTCAGGCTCCCCTTGCAGATATGTTTTTTAGGTGGCTGCTTTGAAGTGAGGAGTCCTCTTAGAATCATTTCAGTTTAGACTCTCCAAATGAACCTGGATTTTCAAAGATTGAGGTTTCAGTAGGTGGGGTGTCATCCTTGTACCTTGGAGATAGGTGATGCTCATCTTTCCTTCTCAGAGCTCATTAGCTGGCCCTCCACTGTCTCATTTTCTCTAAGCATTGTTGTCTTCCAGATGAGAGTGGTCCAAAAATGACCACTTAGTGCTGATTATAGCAGTCTAGGGATTTCCCATACCCACGTTGCTAACTTTTCTATATCCTTCCCACAGAACAATTTTAGAAGCATTCAAAATATTTGATCAGATTTATCATAGCACCTGGCTCCACTTCTCAGTTCCAATTTTAGGTATTAACTACTTCTGAGGAAAATATTTGATAAGTGTAACTCAAGGAAGAAAGAGTTTATTTTGGCTCAGAGTTTGAGGGTCCAGCTCATCATAGGAGGGATGTAAATGAAAGCAGATCTTAAAGCAACTCATTGTATCCCTTTTTGCTTATAAATTCTAATTACAATGAAGTTCTACAGTCCTCTAAAGAAGAGGTCTTAAATATGACTCATTGGGAGATATAATATATACTACAAGAATGGCTTTTATTTTTCTAATTTACCCAAGCAAATATGAAACGTCTTTGGAAGAGAATGTTTATTAAGAGCCCAGAATGTTGCAAAGAATATGGAGTTGAATGACTGGAATATACCAGAACAAAGAGTAGAGAAATAATAGGAGGAAGCTAAGTTAACATTTTAATATAAAGTTTCAGCTCAAAGAGTTAGAAAAGATGCTGTTGGTTGTTGGGCTGCAAAAATGGATCAAAAGATGATCCTTTGTGAGCTGGAGATGCCTTGGTATATTGGAGAGGAAGTGATTCAAAACCATAGGAAGAGAGAAGTTTTTCACATAAAACATCATGCAGATTTGGAAGGTCTAGAAGGGACATCTACTATAGTTTACATCTTCAATTTTCTTCAAAGGCTCATATTTTAAAGGTTTACTTGGCAGCCTGTAGCACTACTTGGGGGGAAGTAGAGGAACCTTTAAGGGATGGAGCCTAGTGGGAGTTTGGGTCATTGGAGGATGCATCTGAAGGGGACTTTGGGAGCCTAGACCCTTCGTCTCCTTTTTCTTCTTAGCTGCTTTAGGGTAATTTGGTCTCTCTTGAAAACAGAAAACTTTCATTTCAAGCAATGAATATCTAGTTTAAATCATGAGAATGAAAAACTTTGGCCTCAAAATTGAATTCTCAGTTTTAAGAAGTTTTCAACCAGCCCTGTCTTTAATATTAGGATGGTGGAAGTTTGCTTTAAGGAAGAATACTGTTACACTCTCAGAAATGATGTAGCTAGGTGAGAGTGACATATGAAACCTCAACATAGGACACGGAGCAGAGGGCTGCACCAGGAATCATTGCAATAGATGGCATAGATGAATTTTAGTAGATATCACTGGGAAGGGGACATCTGGGTCAACAGAAAGAAAGAAAGAAAGAAAGAAAGAAAGAAAGAAAGAAAGAAAGAAAGAAAAGAAAAAGGAAAGAAGAGAGAAAGAAAAAAGGAAGAAAGGAAGAAAGAAAGAAAGAAAGAAAGAAAGAAAGAAAGGAGAGAAAGAAAGAAAGGAAGAAGGAAAGAAAGGAAGGAAGGAAGGAAGGAAGAAAGAAAGAAAGAAAGGAAGGAAGAAAGGAAGGAAAGAAAAAAGAAAGAAAGGAAGGAAGAAAGGAAGAGAAAGGAAGGAAGAAAGGAAGGAAAGAAGAGAGACAGAAAGAAAGGAAGGAAGAAAGAAATGAAGAAAGAAAGAAGTAAACTGTAGAATTCTACAGAACAAAGGATGTGGATTAATCCTCTGTAAGACTACAGCTTATTTACTAAATTGATTTAAGTCTACAGACAGCTTGTAAAGAGGGCATTGCAATCTCAGAAGTGAGTATGATGTAATTGCCAAAGGACTCGCTAAAACTTTTAATAAACCACCCAGGAAAATATTTCTCATTATTTTATTTTGTTGGTCAGTCTTATTACCGTAGTCAAATACCTGAGATATTGTGTTCATTGTAAAACTTCATAGAGAAAAGAGATTTATTTAGCCAACAGTAGAAAGGCCTGGTGCATAAGTGCTTGGTGCAGGCACCATGACAGTGGCAGAGGCATGTGCCAGAGGGAGACTCACATAGTCAAACAAGTAGTAAGAGAGTGACCTGTGGCTAGAACTCCTCAACAATTAGCTCTTGTGAAAACTGGACAGTCCTTTGAGTGTTGCTTGGATTCCCTCCACAGACAGATTCCTCCATAACCCAAGGGTGGGGGATTCAAGTTTTGTGCACTGTGACTGAAGCTGTTGACATGCAAAGATTCTTTTGATGATGCTTTCAATGTACTTTATTAAACATTTTGGTGCAAGATCACTTCACTGTGTATTGTGAACAGAATCTACAAAAAGACCATCTTCCAACATCTTTGGATCCTTATACATTCCCATTTGCACAGCTGCCTTGGCAGTTGGTGCTGACACTATTTCAGATGTAAGTCATTCCACTGTAGAAATACTAGTAGCGCCTCAAAAATAATTTCCTAGATATATTGTGAGACCGAGTTTTCATGTTGTTACATCTTTATTTCCTGACCAAGTGTTGTTCAGAACTTTGCCAACCTAATGCGTTTTCTACTATCCTGTCTTAAATGTTTTTTTTATATATTCTGTTTAATTAAACAAGTAATTACTTGTTCAACTAATTTTCTTTAAAAAAAATCATATCTCCATGTATGTGAGTAAAATGAGGACATGACTGCTCATGTATGGTTGTTCAAAGTATGGTTGAGGAGGTTTTTATTGTAGATGTGAGGGAGAGTACAGTAGAAGCATCTGGAAGAGGGATGCATAACAGGGAGAGAGATAGACTGAACATGGAGAGCAGACTAAGCTGGCCAAGAATGGAGAGACAGGGAGACTGAGAGACAAGATAGAGTATAGAGAAAAGAAAAGTTGCCAAGTAGACCAAGACAAACAAGAACAGACAGCCAAGAACACACAGGACTGAATGCTGGAGTTATAGATAAATGAGAAGCTGGGGTAGGGAAAGTGAAGCCCCTGGGTTGGGAAAGCTTCGGGTTGGGGTGGAGGAGGAAAGCAGATAGAGGCTACATGGACTGGGTGAGCCTAGGGGTCAGTGTGTGCTTTGGCAGGCTAATAGGCACTATAGTTAGCCATCTGTCCTGGGTTCTTTTGGACCTGACAGTCTGTTGTTTGTATTTTCATATCCTAACAGTGTATTTTGGCAAAGAAAAGATCTTAATTTTAGATAGTGAAGTCCAAGTCAGTAAATTTTTTTTTCAGGGATAATTCCTGTAGTGTTGATTCTGCAAACTTTTTCCTTAATCTAATAGCTGCTTGGATTTAGTCTGAAGTTGTTTTCCAGAAGCTTTGCTGTTTGTCTTTTACATTTAGATCTGATTCATTCTGAGTACTTTTTGTGACAGATGTAATTTCTGTGTCTATATTTGTTTTTTTAAACTATGCTATCCAATTATTCCAAAACTCCATATTAATCAGAAACACAAGAATTAGATTTTTAAGGGACATGAAAAACCATGCTTACCCGAAAGCTGGAACATGAATGGCTATACATGGAAGATTTTCTATTATGAAATCTGAGTCTGTGTATTTATTAACTGGTCAATGGGAAGAATAACTTGTGTATTTTAAAAGGGCATATTTTCAACATAAGAGAATGTGCTGAGTAGGCCTCAGCACATATGAACATATACAACCTGCCTGAAGAAAACAAGCCTGACACAATCCAGAATGTATATGCTCTTATGCACAAATGTAATTTACAGAAAAGTCAAAATTCTAGAAACAGAAGCAGATGAATAGATGCTGGTAAATCCAGGGGAATGCAGAGACTCCCTGGAAATCATCACGGCAGGAATTTGAGGGAAATATATAACTATTTTGAAGTTGAGTTATTGTCTCTCAAGTCTAAAATCAAGTGAAAGTTATTTAAATGCTTCTGTAAAATAGGTACATATTATTACACTTGAATTATCCCTACACAAGCATGTAAATTGCATCCTCTCTAATGATAGAAAGGGGCAAATACTTATGAATCTTGTAGTGAGATAAAATGAATTTTAGTATTTAACTAAGAAATGGCGGTAGAGGTGAAAGCAGTCACCAAGGAATGGTAAATGGCTCAATGAATACTTTCAGGATAAATTGCTTCTTAATCTGGTTGATGAGTCTAGGGTATCAACTGAAAAACATTCCACAAATATGTATATAGTATAAAGCCTTTAATTTAAAAATTAAATTAAATTAGTGTTACAAGTATGTATATGTATACAGCTTTGAAAGCTCCTAAGAGTTAACCTGAATTTTCATGAGACATAGGAGAATTTAGGTTAAAATTATGTGACATGAAAGTATTTATGTGATGTGACAATTTATAATACAGTATAACCAATTTAATTTAATTAATTTTATTTTTTTAATGTTTGTGTATGCTCCTGTGTGTTCAGGTGCCTATTAGGGTCAAAAGAGGTCATCAGGCCACTAGAATTGGAGTTACAAGCAACTGTGTGGAGCCTGATGTGGGTTCTGGGAATTGAACATAGGCACTCTGGAAAAGCAGCCAGTGCTCCTAACCTCTGCGCCATCTAGAGAGATAGGAACTTTTTATACCCACCCTTTCTTAATGTATTATTTAGCAGATGGCTAAATAATTTGGTTCTTTTACCATCTGAAATCAGGTCTTGAGTTCAAAACTTTTGTTCTGGGTTCACTAAGCAAAAGAAGTTTAATTTCTTTTTCTATGTATCTTCTCCGAGTTTACATTATTCACATGTATAATGGGACAGAAAGGGAGCAGAGGGCAGTCTAAGCCTGACACCGAGCTGGTTTCTCAGTGACACTCTCTGACAAAGCATGAGCCTGGAACAAGTCCTCCCAAAACACATGCTGAAGTACATTCTACTTTAAAATTCCACCTTCATGTTTCCTATACAGGCTTTAAAACGTGACAATTTAAACACCAGTATCACTATTCACTAAAGGATTATGACCCTCTGCCTGCCAGTCTAAATATCCTGTATCCTTTTTTTTTTTTAAATGCTTTTTTGAACATGACTGGACTTTTTTTTTTTTTTAAATTTATTTATTTATTATATATGAGTACACTCTAGCTGTCTTCAGACACACCAGAAGAGGGCATCAGATCTCATTACAGATGGTTGTGAGCCACCATGTGGTTGCTGGGATTTGAACTCAGGACCTCTGTAAGTACAGTCAGTGCTCTTAACCACTGAGCCATCTCTCCAGCCCAATATCCTGTATCCTTAAAGGCTTAGTCTGAATTCAGTTTTCCTCGTCTTTAACAGTTTATATATTCAGATGTAGCCAGCCCAAATCCAGACACAGCATCTAAATTGGTATCCATCATACATTTTTGTGCTAAGTAGAAATAGTGGTGGGTTGTTATCACCAAAGTAGTACAAAGGACTGTTTACTGATTAGGCCAGTAGTAAGAATTTTACTAGACTAGCATTTCCACATGACCAAATAGCCACCCTGGGCCAGCATAAAGTTTGAAAAATTTACTAGCTGTTCTAGACTTTACATGGTGGTAGATATTTTATTAATACGTTTGTATTCTTGCACATCCTTTCACACTATATACTGCATGATTCTGCAGACACAGACACACACACACATACACACACATTCATGTGAACCCACACACATTTGATGATTTCTGCACTGACATTTCATCTTTCACCACATGCTTTCCTACATTTCTGTTTATAAATGCCTATTTGACAATATTAAACTGGAAAGTTCTATACTCTCTTATTTTCTTTTAAGACTTAAGTTTCTGGATCTAAAACAGAAGCCTTGGCCGCTAGCAGATGCATGGTTGTCTGAGGCTGTTACTTCTGTCTTTGTGTTGGGA
This sequence comes from Arvicanthis niloticus, assembly GCF_011762505.2. Lineage (NCBI taxonomy): Eukaryota > Metazoa > Chordata > Mammalia > Rodentia > Muridae > Arvicanthis > Arvicanthis niloticus. The sequence continues at coordinate 13,760,773 of NC_133436.1, read as the reverse complement.
ATGCACAGGTGTAATGTGGAACAAAGAGCTCGTGTTGTTTGCTTTGGGAGATTTCAACATACTGCTGCTTCGTTAACCTTTGTTAAGGTCGCTATTCAATAGATTCAGTAGCTGTTAAGGATACAGTTGTGCTACTCTAAATCCCTTCCTGGCCCAGCACCAGGTAGACTCCTAGGACTCTTTGATAGAACAACATGTTCCAAACTTGTTTCTGCAAATCTCCTAATTGACTTTGACATGAATTATGTCTTCAGTAATTTGAATCTCAATCAAATAGGAACTGTTTTTATTGGATTTGAAAATCATTAGGTTAGATTCCATTGCGGTCGACTCTAAGACTGTTAATTGAAATACTAAGAATTCTTTAAGGTAGACACCAATTTTCTGGAGTTTAATACGTTAAATTTGGCTGTTTGAGTGTGCATTTTATGTCTTTTGGTTTTTATAAATTTCCATAATAAAAGAAAAAAGAAAAATACCCACAAAACATGGGTAGCCTTACTGATATTCTTAAATATCATAAAATCTACTTAAAAAAAAAAAACACACAATGAAATCAGTCTGGTGGTTCCTCAGAATACTGGGCATAGTAGTACCTGAGGACACAGCTATACCACTCCTGGGTATATACTCAAAAGATGCTCCAACATATAACAAGGACATATGCTCCACTATGTTTATAGCTGCCTTATTTATAATAGCCACAAGTTGGAAACAACCCAGATATCCTTTGTGGCACGAATTTCCTGCCCAATGTATTTTCAGAGCTCTATCATTGGACAGGGAAGAGGGAGGCAGAGCTAGGAGTTGGGAGGAGAGGGGAAAGAGAGTGAGAAGGAGAGAGAAGGAGAGGAGGGGAGGAAAGATGGCTGTGAATGTTACCTCCAAGTCTCTAGCAGTCTCAGGTAGTTATTCATATCAAGGTTAGATAATTTTGGATAATAATTCTAATTGTGTGGGCATCTTGTGTATTGAGTATTTGCTGAAATATAAATCCATTGGTTAATCTTAAACATTAAGGGTCTTCTTTCTACCAGATACTGCAAGGATGGTGGTTATTGTCTGGGGCTGAGCCAAGCACTATGAGGGTGGCAGAGTTGGCCCAGGGGCCATGCCTAGAGCCATAGAGTCCATGGATCTGACCAGCAGAGGCAGCAGCCCTGCCAATGTTTGGTGGGTCCCGGGCTGGTGCCATTGGCCAGCCACTGCCGCCCTTAGTATGGGGAACTTAGAGCAGGAACATGGCAGCCAGGTCGGGAGCTAGCCAATCGGCTCCTTTTTTCGAATACCACCTGTAACAGGTGGTACTGCAACAGTCCTTCAACAGAGGAATGCATACAGAAAATGTGGTACATTTACACAATGACTATTAAAAACAATGGATTCATGAAATTCTTAGGCAAATGGATGGAACTAGAAAATATCCTGAGTGAGGTAACTCAATCACAAAAGAACACACATGGTATGCACTCGTTGATAAGTGGATATTAGCCTAAAAGCTCGGAATACCCAAGATACAATTCACAGACCATATGAAGCTCAAGAAGAAAGAAAACTGAAGTGTGGACACTTCAGTCCTTAGAAAGGGGAACAAAATACTCACGAGAGGAAATACAGAGACAAAGTACGGAGCAGAGACTGAAGGAAAGGCCATCCAGAGATTGCCCCACCTGAGGATTCATCCCATATACAGACACCAAACCCAGACACTATTGCAGATGCCAGGAAGTCCATGCTGTCAGGAGCCTGATAAAACTGTCTCCTGAGAGGATCTTTCAGAGCCTGGCAAATACAGAGGCAGATGCTCGCAGCTAATCATTGGACTGAGCATGGGGTCTCCAATGGAGGAGTTGGAGAAAGGACTGAAGGAGCTGAAGGGGTTTGGAACCCAGAGGAAGAACAACAATGTCAAACCTAACAGATACTCCAGAGCTCCCAGTAACTAAACCACCAACCAAAGAGTACACATGGAAGGTCTCATGGCTCCAGCTGCATATGGAGCAGAGGATGGACTTGTCAGACATCAATGGGAGGAGAGGCCCTTGGTCCTGGTAAGGCTCCATGCTCTATTTTAGGGGAATGCCAGGGTGGTGAGGCAGGAGTGGGTGGGTGGGCGAGCACCCTCATAGAAGCAGGAGGAGGGAGGATGGGATAGAGGGTTTCTGGAGGGGGAACCAGGAAAGGGAATAACATTTGAAATGTAAATAAATAAAATATCCAGTAAAATAATGCAATGGCAGGCATATATTATTAAGGAACAAAACTTCAGGTGATAGATATATCTTCTTGCTGTCATTCATGAAGCATTCAATAAGTAGATAAGGTAATTGAGGCCCATGTTCTTTCCTCATTGAGTTAGAAAGCCGTGAACACTGCAAGATGCTGGTTCTTAGTGGGACAGACAGATCAAAAAAGGGAACAGGCATGGGGTTCCTCCTCTGTTGTATGAAAAGTCAACAAAGACTTGTCGGGAGGTCAGCAGCTTTCATAGGAACAAGGAGTGGGTAATAGACCTTTGGAATTTGACTTTTTTTGATTAGTGAACCTGAAAAGGAGATATGCTATTTAAAAAATATACTGCCCTAAAAATCTTTCATTATTTAGGGACAATTGTGGAATGACTGCTGAGCTATTGGAGACCAGAAACATATCTAGGGATTCTTTTATGTATTAAAGCAGATCATGTTGGGAGAAACCCAGATAAGGTAGAGTCAGATAGGATTTAAAGAAGAAAGAAAGAATAAATGAAGAAATGAAGAAGAGAGGAAAAAAGAAAGAAAGAGAGAGAAAAAATTCAAAGAAAGATGAAAATATACACATTGTTAGATACTGCTGAGAGTCATACCAGGTATTTTACACCCATAAACCCAATACTGGGGAGGCAGAGGCAAGAGAAACACCCTGAATTCAATGCTGGTTTGCTATACATGGTGAATTCTAGGTCATCCTGGGCTATAGATTAAGACTTACCATACACACATACACACACACACACACACACACACACAGCTGAATATCTTCTAAGGGGCTTGACTGAAATGTAACGAGTGTGTTTGACAACTGTGATTTTGGCTTTGACAACATGTTGTTTTATTGGAAAAAGCAAGGATTAAAAACTTTACTGCTGTCTAGTAAAACACTATAGTTACAAACTCATTCAAGGTACTATTTAGAATGTACATGAAATAAATATAGTAAGTTACCTAATATGGAAAATCCTTTGTGAGGAAATATTTAAACATTTTAATATAGCTTGAACCAAAACTAAAGTATAAGTAAAATCTAACTTTTGAAAGTATCATCAAAATATGTATTTATGTGAACAATTTTTATATTTTGTTTAAATTGACCATGCTGTCTAAACTTATACAATGAGCACATGATTCCTATTTAATCTGATAAAAAATACTATTATTTTTTAAAAGTTTCTTGGGCCTTTAAATTATTCAGTAAGTAAATGTTCTTGTCTTGAAACCAGAGTTTGAGCCCCAGAATCCAAATGGTAGAGAAATCCTAATCCCACAAGTTGTCCTTTGACATTTCAGCTATGGCATACAGCTACCCCACACTTCTGCCAAAATACACTCACTAAATAAATAAATAAATAAATAAATGTAAAATAAAAATAATTTTAAAATCTACTGGAATAATAAAATAACCTAAAGACTTACAGGGGTGTCCATAATGATTTAGACAGCATATAGAGAAACTAGTTAAATATAAAGTGATTATAGTAGAAATAAATGATCTTTAAAAATTCTATTGGCATTAGAGCACGCTAACATTCTGGCATATAGATATTGTATCAAGATTAAAGCATTTCTACCTGGAGGAAAAGAGAACCCCACAGAATTCACAGGAAAGTTGTAAAAAAAAATTTAATCCAACAACATGGCTTCTCTGTCAAGGTATCACATCTAAATACCTTCTATATCTATGTTATCCAACTGGAATGCAGACACACCCTGGATTATAGTAAAATCTGGCTGGAATACAAACAGGTTTTTAGTACATGCCTTTAATCCCTAACAATGAAAGTAAGGATGGTTTGTATTAGGAAGCAGGCATGTTTTTAAATGATGTCTAAATGAGGGTCAGACAAAGTGATGAATCAGAGAAAGATTTGACAGAATGAGTCAGAGACATGATTCAATCAACTCAAATGAAAGCAGCAGGGGAAAGAGAGGCTACTTAAGAGCAAAGAAAAAAGAGAGAGAATAGTGAGTATGTTTATGGACAGTTTTACAGAGATAGGCTTCAGAGAGAACAAGCTAGACAAAGATGAAGACAGAATTAGCCAAAAAATGAGGAGCTGGAAGATTAGAACATATTGCCAAAGTTTGTATGAGGCCAAGAAGAGCAATTCAGTCAGAACCCAAAAGAAGCCAGATTCAATAAGTCATTTTAGAAGATCAGATTGTACCAAGGCTAGTTTTCAGGCCTAGGCCTAGGGATAGTAAGAACAGAGAAAGAAATACTCTGGTATCAGCCTAAGCTGTACATTTGCACAGCTTGGTTATGGCTCTCATCTTATTCCTTCATCTGAGGAAATAAATGCTATATTTACAGAAAGTTACAACCCCAAGGACCAAAGTTCTGGTCCATAACACCCATAGAAGACTCCATGTGGTAGTGTACCTCTGTAATTCTAGTGCTTATGACTGCATTGGAAGCATAAAATTGGAGAATCTCCAGGAATTTTCATGCACAGTGGCAAACAAGAGATCCTGTTTCAAACAAGGGAGAAAGCAAAGGACCAACACCTGAGGGTATGTTCTGACTTCCACATGTGTTCTTTGGCATTTGCATGCTTACACCCCCACACATGAATACATATACATGATTAAAATAAAATGAATTCACAAGAAACTTACACAAGACTTCCAAGTCCCTGCCCTGCAGTAATATAAGCAGCAAACTGTTGCTGAAGGGAAGGGACACTGTGGTGGACCTGTCTACATGTTGTGTGGGAAGCTCCAGAGGTGCAGATTATGTGAGTCATACTCACATTAGAATGAGGTTTAGAGTGATAGAGCTGCCAGAATAACACATGTTTGTACATGTAACCTCTTATCCATGCTATGTAAATAAAGTTTTCAGTTCATTAAGTTAGACTTAGTTGTGATCACTTTTTTTTTTTTTTTCTGTTATTGGCACCCTACAAGGATTGGGTAGACATTTTTTCACATCTTTCCAGGAAAAGTAAAATAAAATAAAATCATTACCTGAACAAAGGCCAACAAGATCTAAGCTTTGGAAAACAGATACGTGGTATAGAGCATTAGTGATAAGAACCATTCCAACATAGAGCAGCTATGGAAGGGGTTCTAGGATGGCTGGTTGCCTTCCTCTGGTATGATGAGGCACACCACAAACACTCATCCTTCCATGAAATAAAGTCAAGACTATCTGAAACAATATAAATTAAATCAGTCATATAATTCTATACAAATCATTATGGGCACATAGTTTTTGCTGACTGAAGTCTACAAGAACAAAGATTGGAAGGCAAAACAAGCAAGTCAGAGATTACTGATGATACTTGACATGAAGAAGGTGGCCTTTGAAGCCTAAATTTCAGGTTGGACAGGACTGTGTTTACCTTGGACTTGAAAAGAGAATTCATTCGGAAGGGTCCATGGGATTGGTGTAGGACTTCCATGACTTTACTGGACTCCAAGGTAGAATGTGGTCTTCATAAAGTAGATGTTCTGAAAGATCTGGATGGCTTGGGTGAGATTAGACTTAGAATAGCATGTAAATCAATTTCATTGAGAGAAGGAAAAAAGAAAGAAGACCATAGGTCCTGTTCAGGTCATTGGAAAGGAAATGTGGGTTTTGTGTTGGGCAGGAGTTCTTAGTGGTTAAAATTGATGAAAAGAACCAACAAGATGTTTGTGAGTCATCACCCATGCTAATGTGACTCTAAATCATGCTGCTCCAGGCTCCCTTAAGTAATTCTTCACCTGTGCTTCTATAAGTAATCCAGATAAACTCATTAGTACATGAATCTAGACTTGGGTGGAATAATTTCTTTGGACCAATAAAATAGTGGAACTGGAAATAAATCCATGGCACATCTACCTGGTTTCTTTCAAAGATGGCTCATTGTCTAAACAAATAGTAGGATGACAGACTCTTCAAGTAATGGTGGTGAGCAAACTGAATTTCTACATGTAGAAGAAGAAAATGAAGTCTCTATCTCACTCTACCAATGTCAACTTGAAATGGATCAAAGATCGTAAGAAATTGTAGTAAGAATTTTGGTTTCTTTTAAAACACAGAAATATAAGAATGTTTTCATTTTAATCCCAGATGTGGGGTATGGGGCTGCTTCCTTAGCAGCTGACTGTGATTTGCCCCATCCTCTACCAGAGGTGTGATAGTGTCTGTGAATGTGTGATGTTTCAATTCTGGAGACCTTTCAAAAGTTATCTAAATGCAGTTGGTGGTTGGATGCTGATGGGTACAGTTTGTCAAGAAGTCATATGCAAAGAGATAAAAAGGAGAAATTAGATATTCTGATGGTGAAGATCAAACTTGCCCCAAGGAACTTGATGCTCCAATCAGCAGAAAACAGTCTAACAATATTGTCACTCCTTTTCCCTCTATCCTTCCTTTTTCTCTCCCACCTAGTATTAGGGTGTTAAAGGATGGAAGAAGAGGAATGAAGAAAAAAAAGAACCCACAAAGTAGTAAAACACATCAGCTAGAAGGTATGATGAAAAAGGCATGGGAAAACACAGTAACTTATAGACATAGGCAAAAAAATAGACCCAAGGGCTGGGAAACAGAAATACATAAAATGAGAAAGCTTTTGTATAACAAAGAGAATAACCCAGTAGAGAAAGTGTAAAAAAGAGAAAACTGAGCTGTCTATCTATCTGACAGGAGATGCATATCCAGTTTATATAAACAAAAACCCTAGTTACCAAAAGAGCCAAGCAATCTAGTATTAGCTAAGTCTAATGTTAGTCTGAATAGACTAATGAAATAAAGAATAATTTTCAAGAGTGCAAGTGGACAATACATATATAAAAAGTTATTCAATGTTCTTAGGCATCAGAAAAAAAAAGCAAATCAAAATTTGCTGATTGAAATTCTAACTCTTCCAAGTCAAAAATGTGTATGATTACACAATCAGCTAACAGCTGATGCTAGTGAGGATGTGGGAAAATGGGGATTCCTAGAAACTGCTACTGGAATGTAAGCTCACCCAGCCACAGTCAAAATCATTATCAAGTTTTCTCAAATAAACTAAAAGCAGGTCAGAACAACGAAACATTTCTGTAATCCTGCCTCTCAAAACATGGAAGAGCAGGAATTTCAAGGCTGTCCTCTACTACATGGTGTGTTCATGGCAAGACAGTATCTGAGACCATGTCATTCAGAAATAAATAAGTCAGAAGAAGTAGAAAAAGGCCACAGCAGAATGACTACACATGGGGTCACAGCACTCCTGGAAATACATGGGGAGGGACTCAAGTCAGCACAGTGAAGAGATTCCGGTAGATTTGTGTTGTACATTTTAACTCAAAAGCAGTGAAAATGTGTGTCTGGACAAAAGCCTATGACCAGCACATACTGGGGAATTTTGGAAAGGTCTATTTAAAAGTGAATGGATTAAAAAAGCATGATACCCTGGCCATTTGCTGAAGGCTATCTCCAAGAAATTGCATTGTGTTTCAGTTCACTTGAACATGTGTTGAATGAATGAAGCTGTACAGGAAAGAGAAATTAAGTTATAGTGGTTATGAGTCTGTCATTAATTGGTGAGGTTGCAGGGTTGGAGAGATGTACTTTTAAAAAGACAGAACTGAAGTTTCTGAGAGCATAGAAATCTGTGTGTTTAATTGACTATAAAAGTTATATATTTACCAGAGTCTACCCAATTGTCCAGGTAAAATTATGCCACCCACTGCATAAAAGGCAGTGATGGATATCAAGATGCTCCCCAGTTACACCCATAATTCTTCATTTCCTGGAAACTGCTTTGTTTGGTTCCCATCACTGTATGACCATGCAGAGCACACATTTTGATGTATGTATTTATAGCATGCCCACAGTTACTGTTTGAATACTGCAAAGCTAATATTTTTGTTTGTTTTGAACATCCAAACTACTTTGACAGACTATTTTGGTATTTCAGAATACAGCCTTGACATAGCATTTTCCCTCCTTTAATCTACATTCTAAGAGAAAGGTGATTGACTTGACACAAGGCTGATACGAGAGCAGTATCACCTGTTGTACAGTATTCATGAGAATAAAAACATTACATCAGGCACAGAGCTTTAAATTGAAAACTAATGGAATATTTATTGAAGTATTTTTGATGTTTTCTTTCTACATCGTCTAAATACCAGTGCAATTATGCAGTCATGTTTCAGAAGTTTATACTTTTTTGTGAAATTCACCTTAAACTCAATTTCACAGTTGAGTCAAAGCTCCAGTAGGAAGTATTGGCAAAGTTGTTCATATAGAACTTCTGTGAAAAATGGTTTTTTGGATGAATCTGTTTTACTTTATCAGTGCAATCATCTGTATTTCTCTTTTTCTGGAGCTTTCAGATGCTAAACAGAAAAAAAATTTCATTCTGACAGAATAAAAGAAACAAGAAGGGACTGGTGGTAAACTTGAGGGCAGATGATGGCTCTCATGAACAGGAAGCCACAAAACTGGCAGAATCATGTAAATACTTCCCTTCCTAATGGATGGGAATAGTTGCAACACACACACACACACACACACACACACACACACACACACATACACACACACACACACAGGCACACACTCACACACACAGATATAGATAGATAGATAGATAGATAGATAGATAGATAGATAGATAGATAGATAGATAGATAGATAGACACATACACACATGTATGTGTGCACACAGACAAACGTGCACATGTACAGACAGACACAAATGTACACACACACATAGACACATGCATGTGTGTGCACACACAGAAGCAATTCTGTGCATGGTGAATCACTGAATCCTATAAGAAGGCTAATATAATAGATTGTCTCCCTCAAATCTTTATAAAGCATAAAAAAATAACTTTATGAAGATTTCCTTCTACTTTGTAAGTTTTCTCTTCACCTTACTGACTTCCTCTTTCCCTTGCTGCCAAAAAGCCTTTGAAGTCCGAGACAATTCTACGGCTCCTCTTGCTTTTGTTTTACGTGCTTCTGGGATTTTGTATACAAAATATCATAACCTTTTATGAAGATATCTTCAAATTTTTTGCTATGTTCTCATCTAAAAGGTTTATTTTTTTTTCATCTTAGGTTTTGCATGTAAACGTAGTCTTTGATTGATTTTGAGTTGGCTTTCATGTGACATTGTATACAGATGTCATCTCAGCATTTTGATATCCCACTTTTCCCATACTTATTCAGTACAGGAAAAGCTTTTCTACAGTGTATTCTTATGGCATTTGTGTGGACTTGATTGTATGGTTTCTGTTTTGGTCACTTGGTCTATATGGCAGTCTGTGCCATTATCATGCTGTTTTGTTTAATATGAATCTTTGGTGCATTTTTTATTAATTATTTTTTTTCATTTCCATTCCAAATGACATCCCCCTTCCTAGTTGCCTTTTCACAATCCTTCCCATCCCATACCTCTTCTTCCCCTCCACTTGTCCTCCATGAGGGTGCTCATCCACCCACTCACCCACTCCTGCCTCATCTCTGTAGCATACCCTACTCTGGGGCATGAAGTTTCCTCCCCCTCTCATTAATGTCAGGTAAGGCCATTGTCTGCTATATTATGGTTCTGGAGTCCTGGCTCCCTCCATGTATATTCTTCGGTTGGTGGTTTAGTCCCTGGGAGCTCTGGGTTATCCAGTTAGTTGATATTGCTCTTCTTATGGGTTGCAATCCCCTTTAGCTCTTTCAGTCCTTCTCCTAGCTCTTCCACTGGAGTCCCCAGGCTCAGTCCAATGGGAGGCTATGAGTATCTATGTCTGTATTGATCAGGTGCTGGTAGAACCTCTCAGGAAACAGCCATACCAGGCTCCTGTCAGCAAGTACTTCTTGGCATTCAGCAATAGTGTGGGTGTTTAGTGTCTGCAGATAAGATGGATCCTTAGGTGGTGGTCTCTGGATGGCCTTTCCTTCAGTCTCTTTTTCATTTTTTGTCCCTGTCTTTCCTTTGGACAGGAATTCTTCTGGGTTAAAATTTTTGAGATGCATGGGTAGCCCCATCTCTCAACTAGGAGCCATGTCTATCTACTGGAGGTGGTCTCTATAGGTTCTAGCTCCCCTTTGTTGAGTATTTCAGCTAAAGTCATCACCATTGGCTCCTGAAAGCCTCTCACTTCCCTGGAGTCTGGGAGTTTCTAGTGGCTACCCCCAGCTCCCCATCTCGTACTGCTACTTGGTTCTATTCGATTTTCTGACCTTCTGTACTTCTCTCCTGTCCCTTCCAATACCTGTTCCTGTGAACTTTCTCCTCATCCTCTTCTTTTTCTTTCAGGTCTCTCCTTCCCTCTACCTTTTGTGATTATTTTATTCCCCATTCTATGTAGGATTGAAGCATCAACATGTTGATATTACTTTTTCTTAAGTTTCATGTGGTTTGTGGGTTCTGCTGTGGTTATTCTGAGCTTTAGGGCTAATATCCACTTATCAGTGGATTCATACCATGTGTGTTCTTTTGTGTCTGAATTACCTCACTCAGGATGATACTTTCTAGTTCCATCCATTTGCCTGTGAATTTCATGAAGTCATTGTTTTTAAGAGCTGAGTAATACTCCATTGTGTAAATGTACCACATTTTTCTGTATCCACTCTTCTATTGAGGAACATCTGGGTTCTTGCCAGCTTCTGGCTATTATAAATAAGGCTGCTATGAACATAGTGGAGCATGTGTCCTTGTTATATCTTGGAGTATCTCTTTGGTATATTCCCGGTAGGGTCCACAGGTAGAATCATTTCAAATTTTCTGAGGAACCACCAGATTGATTTCCAAAGTGATTTTATCAGCTTATAGTCCCACCAGCAATGGAGGAGTGTGCCTCTTTCTCCACATTCTCGCCACCATCTGCTGTTGTCTGAGTTTTTGATCTTAGCCATTCTGATTGTTGTAAAGTGAAATCCCAGAGTTGTTTTGACTTGCATTTTCCTGATGACTAAGGATGTTGAACATCTCTTTAAGTGCTTCTCAGGCATTCTAGATTCCTCAGTTGAGAATTCTTTGTTTAGCTATGTATTCCATTTTTTAAAAAGGTTATTTGGTTCTCTGGAGTCTGAGTAATTAGGCAACAAAAGGAGATTAAAGGCATACAGATTGGAAAAAAGTAACTCAAGATATTACTATTTGAAGATGATATGATAGTATACACAAGTGACCCCCCAAAATTTACCATAGAACTCCTACAGCTGATAAACAATTTCAGTAAAGTGGCTGGATATAAAATTAACTCAGACAAATCAGTAGCATTCCTCTACTCAAAGGATAAACAGGCTGAGAAACAAAGTAGGGAAATGACACCCTTCACCCTAGTGACAAATAATATAAAATATATTGGTGTGACACTAAACAAGCAAGTGAAAGATTTTTATGATAAGAACTTCAAGTCTCTGAAGAAAGAAATCAAAAAAGATCTCAGAAGATGGAAAGATCTCCCATGTTCATGGATTGGCAGAATTAACAGAGAAAAAATGGTCATCTTGCTGAAAGCAATCTACAGATTTAGTGCAATCCCCATCAAAATTCTAACTCAATTCTTCACAGAGATACAAAGAGCAATTCTCAAATTCATCTGAAATAACAAAACAAAACAAAACACAACACCCAGGATAGGGAAAACCATTCTCAACAATAAAAAAACTTCTGGGGTAATCACCATCCCTGACCTTAAGCTGTATTACAGAGCAATAGTAATAAAAATTGCACGGCATTGGTACAAAAGCAGTCAGGTAGATCAACGGAATAAAATTGAAGACCAAGAAATAAACCCACACATATATGGTCACTTGATCTTTGACAAAGAAGCTAAAACCATCCATTGGTAAAAAACCAAAACAACAACAACAACAAAAAACAACACATAAATGTTGCTGGTTCAACTGGCGTTCAGCATCTCTACAAACGCAAATTTATTCATTCTTATCCGCTTGTACAAAGCTCAAGTCCAAGATCAAGGACCTCCACATAAAACCAGATACACTGAATCTAATAGGAGAGAAAGTGGGAAAGAACCTTGAACACATTGGTACAGGGGAACATTTCCTAAACAGAACACCAATAGCTCATGCTTTAAGACCAACAATTGACAGATGGGACCTCACAAAATTGGAAAGCTTCTGTAAGGCAAAGGACACTGTCAATAGGACAAAATGGCAACCCACAGATTGGGAAAAGATTTTTTTTACCAACCCTATATCCAATAGAGGGCTAATATCCAATATATACAAAGAACTCTTTGGTTCATTTTAAATCAAGTACTATGATGTCAGTTTGGCATTTTTGTTGTTGCTGTTGCTATTGTTTTACTAATTATGTGAGGAATGCTATTGACATTTTCTGGGGATTGCACCAAACTTTTAAACATCTATAAAATATTAATATCTGGAATATATTCACAATTTTAAAAAACATTAACAGAAATAAGGACTCCCTTTATACTCAGAATAGATTCTTCTTTTTTTTTTCTCTCTCAGAAATCATTCAAATTATCAACAAATATGTAAAAAATGATCAATACCATGAGATGTTAGAAAAGTTCAGATAAAAACCACAGTAAGATGCCATTCTATCCCAGCTAGAATAGCTATCAAATCCACCTAAAATAGTCATTCTGGTGAGCATACAGGATGAGTGGAACTCATACACACCATCATTATGAAAGCAGTATGAAAGTGCTCCATGCAATTAAACCCAGCTCTATCCTTTGACCTAGCTCCATTTTCTCAGACCCACTCCAGACTCTATATCCTCCCAAATGACTCTAGCAGAAAAGATACTTAACTGCCCTGCATGTTCATATGCATATCCACTACTTTCCAAAGTTCAGATATGGAACCAAATATAAAAATAAGGAAATATTATTTATATTTATATAAATATAATATATAAAGATAAAGAAAATTATATACATATTTGTGTGTGTCTATAAAATTTAACCGCTAATAGTAATGAGGGTAGCCAAGAGTAATGGTAATAGCATGCAATATTTGATGAGGAAGTAAGTGTCTATGTAATCCTGCTGACCAACAGCTCATAAAGAGGTAGCCCATACTTGAAATTGGCCTTTTTATTTGTTAGACTATGGTGTCTGGGAGAGACTTGCTCAACTCATTATAGAGTACCCCCTTTTAAATATGTAAATGCATGTATTTTGGAAAAAAAAATACAGTAGTAGGCTAGCATGTGTCATTTATTTGTATTTATCCCTCCCCATATTTCTTCCGTTCCCTCCTCACCCTACCTCACTTAACCTTTCCACTTCTGTCACTCTACTTTCCCCTTCATGTCTCCTTTGTTCTACTTTGGTCTTTTGAAATCCCTCACATCCTACATGGCCCCCTACTAGTGGCCCAACTTCTATGAGTTCTTCAGTTTAAATATACATATCTGAAGCTCCAAATCTAGCATTAGGAGGCAACATGCAGTGTTTGTCTCTCTTGGTCTGGATTACCTCAGTATGCTTTTCCCCGATTCAATCCATTTACTTACAAACTTCATTTTTCTTTATAGCTGGATAATACTCCATTCTGTACATGCACACATATTCATTATCCATGCATCAGTTTTGAATGTTTTCATCTTATTGGCAATTGTGTATAAAGCAGCAATAAACATGGATGAGGTATTTCTGTTATAATTCCTAGAGTCCCTTAGAAATATATTTATGAATGTAGTATTACTGGACAATATGGTGGATCTATCTCTAGCTTTCGGAGGCAATTCCATACTGATTTACTTAGTGTTGCACCACTTTGCACTCTCAGTTGTACTGAGTAAGTATTCTCTTTCTTCATGTTCACACTAGCATTTGTTGTCACTTGGTATGTGAAGATACTACATACCTGACTTATAAAACATGGAGAGATCAAGTTTGTAATGGCTTGAAAGCTTCATTCCTACTGGTGAATTTCATTGTTCTGGAAGGTTCTATGCACACTGAAAAATGAAAGAAGGAATCGATAGTTTTGCACATCTTGTGAACCCTCCCACCTACCATCATGACCAAAATGTAAAGATGTGCCCACTGGTGGTGTTGTGAGAATAACCAACCACTTTCTGATTGGTTTTGAAATTTGTTCCACAAGATAGAACTCATGCCTTGTTCTGTTTACTGGACCAAAAACCAGTGAGTGATTAGGCCTTAGAGGGAAACCTAATACTATTATTCTGCTAAATAAACCTAATTTTTAAAGTGCCTCCTCAACTTATACCCATAGATTAATGCATCTTTCAACCCTGATCAGTGAAGCTTCTTCTTACTGCATTAGTTGGGAATTAATACAGAGACCCACAGCTTCTCACTGTCTACAGAATAAGATACAGGGAGAAAAAAAAAAAAAAAAACCTCTTAATGGAACATGAACATAGCAGTCCTCTCCTTAAAGCTCTGGGTCATAATAAAATAGGTGTGGAAAGATTGTAAAAACCAGAAGTAGAAGGTGTCTCCACACATGGACTCACAGCAGTTGTGACTGCATACATACACCTGTACAAGATCAAGACAGCACACATTTCAGTATTGACAGAGGAGAGACTTGTGAGTTCCACCCACAATTGAGGTGCTGTTGGCAAGTGATGACTGCTGGGAGAGAGAAGCCAACTCGTCTCCAGGGATGCAGTCCCTGAAAGGCTACCCATGCTCCAGTTCATGGTCTTAAACGCATACCCATACAAAATTACAAAGTACACTGAGTGGGTGTAGAAAGAAAGGCAAGGGAGGGAAGGGAGAGAGGGGGTGGAGGATAGGGACAAAGAGGGGGAGAAGAAAGAGTGAGGCAATGTGTGTGTGTGTGTGTGTGAGAGAGAGAGAGAGAGAGAGAGAGAGAGAGAGAGAGAGAGAGAGAGTGAGAGAGAGAGAGAGAGAGAGAGAGAGAGAGAGAGAGAGAGAGAGAGAGAGAGAGAGAGAGAGAGAGAGAACCTTGGAGAGAGGCTATGGGAGAAAAAGAAGGGAGGAAATATGAATTTATTTGAACAAAATGCTTTAAATGCATGCAAAATTCTCAAAAAAATAGAAAAGAATGAAATTCTAAATAAAATTTGCGTGGATGGAAAAAATAAGATTTCGTATTAAATTAAGTAGCTCAGGCAGAAAAGCATAATAGTACATTCTGTTTCATATAAAAGATTAAAAATGTCAGCTTTGATGTGAAATTGAATTGACTAGGTTAGAGCGGAAAAACATAGATAAAAGGATTTAAGAAAGTTGGAGAGGAGAAACAATTTGTTTGAAGACTGTAACACAACTTATTACATATTCTATGAATGAAAGTCTTCAAGAGATCTGCTCATCGTCTTCAGGTATAAAGAGACAGTAAGGAGAGGAAGTAGCTAATTATTCTGACCTAATCCCTGGGTACTGTATATTTGTATTACAGTGCCACATTGTGTACATTTAATATGTCAGTAAGTGTGTTAACAAAAGCAGCTTTGCTAATCCCCGCCATGTTTGGAAACACTGAGAAAATCTCTAGCCACAAAGTGATATTTTTACATTAAAAGGATCTTTGCCCGAAATACTGGATTGTGGTGTTAATTTAAAAACCATTCATAAAATAGACAGTAAGCCAGAAATAATGGTCTAGGTATTGATCAACCAAGTCTTTGGTCTCCTGTGCCTTAGAAAAAGTTGACTTTGGACACAAGAGTGTGGAGCACCTTAATGTACAAAGGTGTGAGGAAAGAAATAGAAGTTCTCTTTTGATTAGCTATGTGTGTGTGAATGGATTTATTATCCTTTTCTGAGGCTGAAATTGCCTGGTATGATGAGACCAGTCAAGCGTCTCGGGGCAAATGAATACACCATAGACTGTGAGCCTTTCGGAATTAAAGATGAAGAGCAGATAGGTTTTTTTTATAGTCATTTCAAAATGCAACTTTAATGATAAGAGGAAAATATCTTAAATTGAAGGTGGTGAGGATCAATTGAATTTGCTTTAGTCCTGGGTATCCAGGATTTTAAGGGCAATAAATGGAGCTGGCCAGATATACTCACAAACCTGTCGCTGCCCGTGCACCTTGGGATATATGAACATCTGATTTGGACGAAGAGGCTTTCAAGGAGAATGATATGAACACATGAGGGAATTCCAGTCCTCTCTGAAGGAATGAAGCACATCTCCCTATAATTTGCTTCTTGAATTAGATAATCAAGTAGATTTGTGGCTTTCAGGAGAGCCACACTGCACTCAGGGATCAGCCCTGCTTCCTCAGACCCCAAACAGTTCATTTTGTTCAACGCTTCACGATGCTCCTCTTCGCTCTCAATGTTCTGATTTTTGCTCTTGTTTCTCATCGCACATGGACACTTGCTAAGCCATAGTTTTCCATAGCTCTTCGCATTAGCACTAAGGTGTACTCAGTCTTCCTAATTGCTTCTTTTCCTCTGAAGTCACCAGTTTAATTTGGCTGAACTTTCCATCTTCTCAAGAAAGTAAAAAGTCTCCCTTGGAGCTATTTTTTTCTCTTGTTTTTAAAAGCACAGTGCAAGAATCTCCAAGATGCTTCTCACATTTGTTAATATTCAGAGGCCTATCTTTGAGGCTCACTCAGTCTGACTTTATATTCTTGACTGAGAGATAATTAGGAAGTGATTATTATTTTTTATCCATTCACTTCCATCAGATTTATTTTGTGACCCTAAATAATTTACATGCTTCTTTGTTCTTTGCACAGGTTCATTCCAGCCTCTCTGACCGCTCACTTGGACATAGAGCATTGAGTTTTCTTATGTTTATTCCTTTCTAGGATTTCAAAGTCACTTCAAATCCTTAATGCCCCAGTCTAACCCCATAATTTCATTTCCTTCGGTGTGTGTGAAGATGGTTTCAGTGCTTGACTGTATGGTTGGTTATCTCTGACTTCTTCATGGGTTACATTCTCTCTACATAACATTTTCTCAGGGAGTTTTCCTTTAGATTGCTCAATGATCGTCATAATTCCTTCTCTATATTGTCTCTGCACACTGTATCTATATGTAGAGTCATTATCAGAATCTACCAGAATTAAAAATCACCACAGACATTCTGCTCCGAATCCAACAACTTCCCAAGAGGAGATTCCTGCAAAAAATTGTTATATATGTATATATATATATATATATATATATATATATATATATATATATTCATTCTCATATGTATATTACATATCAGATAGCTAATTCTTTCTTTTGCCTTTTGGGATTTCCTGCAGTGAATTTTACAAC
Organism: Arvicanthis niloticus; assembly: GCF_011762505.2. Classification (NCBI taxonomy): domain Eukaryota; kingdom Metazoa; phylum Chordata; class Mammalia; order Rodentia; family Muridae; genus Arvicanthis; species Arvicanthis niloticus. Next base: position 13,743,359 of record NC_133436.1, on the reverse strand, counting down.
CTTCTCATATATGACAATCTTAAAGGAACTTGAGATGTAGACAATTTTTCCTTGATTATCCAATTATCTGACTGCCCACCTGGCCTGGTTTTTCTTAATATATAAATGAAATATTCATAAGTTAGATTACATATCAATTGTGCTGGTATTTTAATTATTAATATTAACAGAACCTCTTACATGGAAGTTCCTGCACATGAAACGTAATGGATTCTGAGAATAAACCATACTATCTATAAAGCTCAAACTCACATATAGACAAAAAAATAACTTGTAAGGTTATTTTTTAAATAGCTGAACATCCACTGAAAGTCACAAAGTCAGCTGACTTTCTACAAGAAGCTTGTAAAATTGGCCATAGGAAATCCCATAAGGCCAAATGAAGAATTAGCTATCTGATACATAACTTCCTGCCAGCTAGTAATAGCTCCCTAAAATGTCTGAATTTGGGGAATTGTCTAGACAGTCCTGAAGGCTCTGCTCCCTTCTTTCACCTCTGTTATCACAAACACTTGCAGATGTGCGTAGCCAGAGAAAATTGAAAACAATAGCACCTTTTCTAATATCAGCCAATCCAGTGAACAAAAATGACCAAACAGAAGCAGGAGTGAGGACACATGGTACCCATCCTAGATCTGCTATTTACAACTTTTGTAATCTTGACCAAGTTAATTTAGAGTTCATGGTTTTGATTCCTGAAGTTCTCAAAAGAAGTGTTTTTGGTCTTGTTTTCCTCTCTTTCCACAGAATGAATCTGGGGAACTAATAATATAACAAATACCTCCAGATTCCTTGGCAAATTCCCAAGTGATGTCCACTCTCTGCATCCTTGGCACCCACCATTTCTCCTACCACAGCCTTCGCTTTTACAGGTCACACCCCCTCTTCCTCAATGGTCACCAGCCTTGTCTTCTTGATGCTAGTTTTTACTTTGATTCATTACCCAAAGTGTTTGGACTTCTTTCTATCAATAGAGACTTTTGGTCAGCAACATAAAGACTCCATGGGCTGGCATCAACCAGTTCCACCCTGTAATGTATAAGACTATTTCAGCAGCCAGGCTCAAACCTTGTACAACTCTCCTGTACCTGTGCAGATTCCCACTTACCAGAGGGACCTGTGCTCACCTATAAATGTACAGAACAAAGACTTCTTCTGAGTCTCTATCTTGTTTCAAAAGCTGTTTCCCTCCTTGTACTCTCATTCCTCATTTCTCATTTGAATGTTATAAACCAACACCTCTCCAAGTATCAGCTTAACATTTCCAAAGACAATTTACTACCTTCTGCATGTTTCGAAGGCCAAGGGTCAAAAAGTAATATAGAAAAAAATGCTTGTGGCTGAAGGTCTCTCTCGAGGTTGATGGCAGTTTTCCAGGAACACAGTTGTCTCAAGAATTCACTGCATTTAAAAACTTTGAACTCATATAGTTTGGGATTCAAGCTCCTAGATCTTCCTACATAGTCTTCTCCTGTAGGGTGCTGCTTTGATGGTTTCCCCACCAAAAATTTAGACTAGGTTAAATATACAATGAGCCATCAAGACAAAGCTATTATTAAAAGTGATATCTTATCATGTTTTTAACAGCTGTTCATACAGACCACACTTAATATGATGGATGAATGAAATAAAGAGAATCTGGGCCCTAAGAGTAACAGGCTTGAGATATTGGAGGTGGCTACCACATTTACAATAATGGATAACACAGTATTTTATCACTGTATTGCCTACCAATACAACACCCAAGGGTCTCTTCTCCCTAGTTACCATGTACTTATTATTTATGCATTTATATCATCTAGCAACATTATTATTATTAGTTGGTGTCTCATGAAAGTTATTTTATAGGGATGCTTGTCTGTCCTAATCAAAGTTCTGAGTCATTTGTGGTTGAAGTTCCAACCATGGTTTTATGTTACACACCTATAAACTTTAAAACACAGTATAAACATATCATTGTTAGCCGGGTGTGTTGTGAATGAGATTGGATGGCATTAATTTAAATGAGCTACCATTACTAAATATTAGCTAAAGATATATATATATATATATATATATATATATATATATATATATTCTATTAACTTACTTAAAATAGTTGAATATATTTTCTTATTTTTAATGAAGAATTATAGCTTTTATCAGAAAAAATACTAGTACTTATATTCTCAGATAAAATCACTTTTTTAATTAAACCACTTTCCTATTCCCTCCTTTCTTGGTCACAATAAGGCAGGGATTTTCAAACTCTAAGACACAGGTAATGTTTTCTTGGCTAATTGAAATTGTTAATCAATATTGCTAAAGAAAATATATGTTAATGTGCATAGGAAAGTTTAAATACTTACTCAAGTAATACAACATAAGACCCAATAATTACATATGAATCAAAAACTTTTGAGGTTGAAGACTCTAGGTTGAAAGATTTCTCAATTTTCTTCTCCATAGTTTCACATTTATAAAGATTATTTATTTTTATTTTATCTGTATCAGATTTTTGCCTGAATGTGCATGTCTGCTGCCCACTTAGGTCAGGAGAGGATGGCAGATCCCCTGGAGCTGTAAGCCACTTTATGGGCGCTAGGAACTGAACCCAGGTCTACTGTAACTGCAGCAGGTTCTCCTAAGAACTGAGAATTTTCTTTGGTACCCATACTTCCATCTTTTATCAATTCTTCCCAAGTTGGCCCTGTGGCCTTCTGTTCTAACTGGTACTACATAGTTTATTTAGAACATAAATGAAAGTTACAGCCAAGAGGTTAGGACAGTTTAAAGGTACCAATAAGAACTTCAACATTCATCAAAAGAAATGCTTTTACATATATGGATAATTTAGTATATTGTTGAAAGTACAATTCCATATTTCAATATACCAATTAAATTATAATGACTAGAAGCAGAATGCAGGCAGAAGATCTATAGTGATGTTTGATATTACCGTGTCATTTAAAGTTAACAAAGGATATCTTAAAATGCCAAGGAAAAGTGACCATAATAGGCTTAGCATCAAATGTGAGTTCTTCATAGAACAGAAGGTGAGGAAGTAAGCAAATAGTGTCTATAACTATAATAATATTAATAACTCAGTGAGTTACAATTTTTCTAAGATCAATGGGTAAATCTAGGTTTAATGTGATTCACTAAGTTTTAAATATGCAAATGAGATGTTCTCTCCTTGGACAGTAAATTGAGTGGCATAATGGTCTTTCAGTCATCTTTAACTATTTTTATGATTAAAAGATGTGTAGTTCTAGACATCTGACTCATTTTCTAGTTACTATGTTTTCCATATGAAAAATGGAATAAAAATGAAAGTGCAATACACATTTCTCTGGAGCTAATTACTAAACGAATAATATATCCTAGGATCAATTCATTCATCCAAGATGGATAGATCGACCATTTTCCTATTACTCAATTTCAGTAGAATCAGTATATTAATTTTATCATAGGTAATAATAATCCAGTTGTTAGAATCTAGAATCATCTAGGAGGAAAACCTATGGGAATGTCGGTGAAGCCTCTTCTAGATCAGGTTAACTGAAGTGATAAGTCTCATTTTGAATATTCACTGGGCTGGGAATCGAGAGAGAGAGAGAGAGAGAGAGAGAGAGAGACAGAGAGAGAGACAGAGAGAGAGAGAGAGAGAGAGAGAGAGAGAGAGAGAGAGAGAGAGAGAGAGAGAGACAGAGACAGAGAGACAGAGACAGAGAGACAGAGAGAGAGAGAGACAGAGAGAGAGACAGAGACAGAGAGAGAAGAGGTAGAGATGCAGAGAGGCAGAGAGAGAGGCAGAGAGAGGCAAAGAGAGGCAGAGAGAGAAAGAAAGCCAAGTGCTAACCTTCAGTTCTGTTTCCTGACTGTGGATATATGATGTGTGACCATATGCTTCAAGTTCATGATATGAGACTAAAGGAAACTTCGGGTTTGATCAAAGACAAATGTTTCTTTCCTTAAGTTGGTTTTGTTAGGCACTTTGTTAGACTAGTTAGAAAGTAACTGATACAGACTTATAGTATAGTACATGCAGGTTGCTTAGTTCGGCATGGTTCCTGTGTCTCCCTACAGATACTTTTACTGCCAGCCAAGGAAAAGCTGTGCATCTATGAAATGCTGGTGAAATTTTCCATCTCATAGAACTGTATTTGTCTAACTCCTTGCTGGATCAGATCAACCAATTTTGAATTCATGCCCTCCAAAAACAAACAGGTCTATTTTGTATTGGTTGAGGAATGAGAAGAGTTACTTGTTAAAGAGTTCTAGTTTTACTACCTGTAAAGAGGTGCTTATAATTACTAAAATGTTATAGAGAGAAAAAATAGTTTTTATGATACAGTTTTGCCGTTATTTAATGTGGACTAGGCTATTATGAAATTGGAACTTAAGTAGAATTGAAACAAAAACAAACCTACAGCACGTCAAAGTCAAATATAATTTGAGAAAACATGGTCTTTCTAGAAAGGGTGACCTTAATATCAAATGGCAGGCTTCTGATTCCATATATATTGCCCTATTCATTAAATCACTAAAGCTTGGTACATCATAAAGATGAAAGCCAGGTTTCTTCTCATTACCAATAACCTCCTGTAGAGTATTTGCAAACTTATATTTCCATCAACTCATTTGATCTTCTCAAATTAAATAACTTTCTTAAGTGGGTGAGATGAAAAGTGAGTTTTATTAAAATTAATGCCCTTCCTCAGCTTTCAAATACAAACTGCAGTAATTTCTTCCAGTTTTAAATACTTTCTGATAATGATCTTCTGTGTCAACCTCACACACATTAAGTGGAATTCCTTTGATTAATATTGAGACAGGGTTTGAAATAAGCCAAATTTGCTTCAAGACCTTGAAGAAATGTCTAGAATATATTATTTGTCTTTGAATGAATTTTGTCTGCATAATTTATCATCTTTATCGCACTGTTCTGTGTTTCTATGAGAGATTCTTACTTAAAACATTTTAGTTAGAAATATTGCATGACTTCATTTAAATGTCTCTGCTCAGTGTAGGAACTCTGCAATGACAGCCTCGGTTTCATCTCGGTTCTGATTTCGTGGAACTCTCAAACTCCATCCTCTATGCTTAGCACAGCAAGAGAGGGAGCCACAATGCTGTTACATTAAAGTTGGAGATATAAGGCTTGCATAAGAGTCTCCCATTCACTTCCAACAATAAACACACAGAAGAGTCATGGGAATTTACTTACTAGGCTACAGTCCTGGCGTAATTTGATTTCTTGGAAGGTCACCAGTAGATGACAGCTAGCACCTTACTGAGGCTAGATCTAGCCATACTTCCACAATAATCCCAATAAAACTGAAATCAGTTCGGATGATTTGGAAAGGAAGAAAAAAATGATTGTAATTACTTTTCTAATTTCCAAATCTGAAAAAGATAGCTTTATGTAACAGGAAATTGTTGACTCTAAAAGCTGTCTGGAAAACTTGGAAGTAATAACAATCTTGAGTGTGTGTGTGTGTGTGTGTGTGTGTGTGTGTGTGTGTGTGTGTGTTTATCTAAGCATTAGAGTCCTGTCTGGTGTGGTAGCACATATCATCAATCCTGACATTTGGGAAGTAGACAGAGGAAGATTAGGAATTCAAAGTCCTCCTCTGCTACAAAGAAAGTTGTGGGACAGGCTTGTTTACATAAGATTTTGTCTCAGAAATCAAAAAAAAAAAAAAAAATAGAAAGATAAGAGAGTCTAGGATTTATTAACACATATGACTTTAGTATGATAGGAAAAGTAAGACTATTATAATGTGTCATATCTTCCACAAAAACAAGGTAGAGTCTAGAATCAAATATCCAGGATCCCAGGAATAGAGCCCCCCCCCCCCCAAATAATTAAAGTAGTGGTATTCTTAGCTCAAGTAAATTAGCCTCAGGGAAAATTCAATTCTGAAAAACATTTAAAGTTAAAAACAAACAAGTAAACAAAAAAAAAAACAGAAAAAAAACTTGAAAAAGTAATGTATTTAAAGTAGCACAGGATATTTCCCGTTGAAACAAAATAAAAGCTATAAATTAACTAACAATCTTGAAGAGGTAGAATTTTACCAGCAATAATCATTTCTTGTGAATAATAAGTTGTTCTTACAAAGATGTACAGTTGATAATTACTCTGAGATTATGAACTTCTGCCGTTTGCAAGTTTCACAAAATAAAAATGACTCCTGGTAAAAATAAAAATCACACAAAAGGAGCTTTCTTTTAAAGTATGAATGCACATGAATGTTACTGACATGAAAAATACCAACTTCTATATATGTTAAAGATTCAAGATCCCCCACCTTTTTTGTTGCCCAGAGTTTACAATTGTTAAGATTCTTCTAACATTTACTCTGGAAACAAGTGTACTTCTGAAGCCTTCTGAATCCAACATGTCGGGGGTTTGTTTAAGTTGTTTTATATTAATAGTCGTTTACCAAGTAGAATATTTGGTATCCTTCGTTCATTGATTTCCTGGCTACATTTTCAAAAGGAAAAATTTGGTGTGTGTGTGTGTGTGTGTGTGTGTGTGTGTGTGTGTGTGATTAGAGTGTAACAAACAAGCAAACAACAAAAGCCTCAAGAATGTACTGGGTTTTTGTTGTTGTCTGGATTGTGTGTGTGTGTGTGTGTGTGTGTGTGTGTGTGCTTGGCATCAAGGAAGTTAAGGTGTAAAAGTAAGCAAAATAACTGGGCAATAGTCAAGCTTCGGGTTGTCCTGTTATCAGACGCTTGTATGTGATGAAGCTTCTGGCCTGTGTAGCTGCTCATTCTTTTAACAAAGTGAAGTCAGCAAACTCATTGTGTTCTTGATCTGAGTAATCAGATAATCCACATCAACGTGTAAAAGTAGAACCTGGGGGAATGACTCCTGACTCCTTTTACCTCATGTCCATCCACTTAGCACCTTGAAGATCACTGAAAGGACCAGTATTTATATCCCTTTGTTATTCTTGTTGGCATGTGTGTGGGGGTGTAAATAAAAGATTAGTTTTGTAGATCTTAGATTCTCAAATGAACTCTTATAGTAAGCCTAAGGATGAGGAAAAAAAAGGTGATAGCGACTGTAATTACTCTTTAAACATCCTACACTGTTCATGTTAGATGTTGGGACAAGCAAGAAATATTCAGACACCTGCTCGGTTATGTAGACATGGCTAATTTCCATTAGTTACTTCGAATATTACCCATGACAGCATGCTCATAATTCTAAATGCTAAAATATGATTCAAGACTTTGTGGGTAATTAGTATTAAATCTTATTGAAGTCTCTTTCTTCCTTTTATGTTGAGGCCCGAGCTGCCTCATGTTGGGTGTCAAAAATGTTGAGAGCCGCTCTAGCCCACGTTTGGGGGCCAAATGTCTTGGACTGTTCTGTCAATGTTGGGACCCACACTGCCAAAAGCCTTGGGGACTAAGTTGCCCCAAGCAGCTCCGGTCTGCTTGTTGGGGTTCAGAAAGAGAGAGAGTGAGGATGGACTCAAAGAATGGAGACCAGACAGAGTGTGATTCAATCTTGTTTATTTTTCAGTCTCTCTTCCTAGTCCAAGTCCCAAGTCTTGAGTTCCTAGTCCCTAGTTCCCAGTCCCTAGTACCTCCAAGTTCCAAGTTCTTTCTCCAAGTGCTAAGTGCCTAATGTCTAATATTTCTTCTTCCGAGTTCTCTAGTCCAAATGTCTTCTTCCTCAATGCCTAATTCCTACTCCAAGTTGTACTCAACTCTTCTGTCTGCCTCTTGCCTTTTATATGTCTCACTTCTAAGCCACACCTCTAGGCCATGCCCTTAGGCCTTGTCTCTAAATCTGATCTCTAAGTCACGGCCTTAAGTCACACACCTTTAAGCCTCACACACCCAAGGGAAAATCCTGGGTATCTAAAACAAGATGTTATCAGAGTGTGCTCAGCTGTTGCAGGCTATTGTAATCAAATCTCTTATCAGGGTATATGGCTCAAGATGGCTGCAAGAGTGATAGCCGCCTTCTGTCAGCTCCCCATAATTTTATACACCTGTGTAAAATATGAAAGGCAAAATATGAAAGGATAACCCTACTCCATGAGCTTCCACTCTCATGGCGCTGGAGGTGCACACAAGCTATCACTGCTTTGCTCAGAACATTGCTTATCTATTAATCATACCTTTTTGGAAGAATTCCTTGGCCACTAGTTTTGAACCACGATGTTTCTGCTAATTCTGAGAGCATTGCTGTTTGAGTTTACATTGTATTAATTTTGCTCCTTAACTCAGAACAGTTTAGAAGTAGCACAACATACTTGTTCAGTTTCAAAGAGAGATCTTAGAAATATATCTTTCCTCCTCCTCCTCTTCCTTCTCCTCTTCCTCCTCTTCTTCCTCCTCCTCTTCTTCCTCCTCCTCTTCCTCCTCCTTCTTGTCTCTCAGTTTATCACATGATCTAAATTTCTTCAGAGCTTTTGATGGTTTCCTAACATATTTTAGGTTTGAACATTAAACTATGACACTATTTAAAGACCATAATTTATTTTCCTTGCATATTTAAATTTTATTTAATAACATATCCTAAACATTCCATTTTGTGTAAAATTTGCCCAGTTATCTTTATAGTGTGAGGCATATATCTTATCTAACAGAGGAATTAAGTTTACAGGAGTGCAAATCTATTAGACAGATTTGCATTGCGTGTGATAGGGTGGTAGTGGTATTAGCGGGGATGTATCTCACTAATAGTTGGTTATTTGCTACTAATTTAAGCACAATTCAGATTAAGAAGCAGTTTTAGGAAGAGTGGGGAGAAAATTACTGATGCTTGCTAAGACTTTAAGATAATCTGCTCATGTTTTCTTTATGGTCCTGTGTGAGATGGATTATGATATATCACTAAGGACACAAAAGAATAAAAATATTTTAATTGCTATAAGTATAGGGACGATTAACTATAATTTGACATTGCAATTGTAATAACGAAAGACCTGGAAGCCATCAGTGCAATTTTAAATAAGGAGTAGAAGGGTATTATCAAGGTTTTAAAAATCTATTTATATACACAAAGTCAAGAGATCAATTTTTCTTGTGCTCCATAATTGCTTTCATTATAAAATTTGAGTTAATAATACAGTCGAGGATTTCTTAATAGTCAGACATTACAAAGACATGATCAATCATTTTTTTTAAAAAATAATTAGAAAAAGGAAGGCTTTCTTATTAGATAAATAAGCTTTCTTTTTAAAAATCTACCTGAGCTTTTTGTCAAGAAAGGCAAATATAAAGTGCCTTTCAAAAATATTTCTCTTTTCTCTTAGGATTGTAAAATTTCTGCGTGTACTACCTATACTGCTGTTTGGATTAATGAATATACTTGAATTCAGTGGCCCCCATAAACATATCAAAACATAGAGTCCCAGCCCCCACTGATCAATACAGACCCAGTGTGCATATTGTAGCTAGTGCAAAATGACATACTGGTGTACTTCCTAAGCTGCATAGCCGAGAGTTCAAGGCTGACTGAGACCAGACACGGAAAGACTGAGATGGCCCCTATTTCTAGTGACTATAGTATAACAATGCTTCATTCTGAGAACACATCTGAAGTACTGCTGGCTGACTCAGATGGCATCATCCCATGTTTAATAGCACTGATTTGATTGACAGCTTACTTCCCACCACAGTCCCAGATCGTCTTCTACCATTGAGGACAATACAACTTTATGCAACTTATCTTTCTCTCAGCAGTTTTCCTTGATGATTTGAGACTGGGTCGAAGGGACTGCTTCTCAAATTATAAAATCAGAGGACTGTAAATATGGTCATATTAATAGTTTCCCAGAGGAGTGGCAGCAGCTTTTCAAACTTAAGAAAAATGAAATTCCACTCCCAGTTCTAGAAGTTTCATTTAGTGATGAGAAATATTCAGGCAGTGATGATAAATATTCATATATCCATATATATATATATATATATATATATATATATATATATATATATGAAGCTTTTACTGTATTAGGTTTCATATGATCGTTTAAATAGACTGTCTCTCCTTGTGTTCCCTTCTTAATCCCTCTTCCTTCCATCTTGTTATAGTCTCCCATTCTAGAACTCCCTCCATCAATCCATCCATAACTACCTATTCTATTTCCCCCTTTTAAGGACATCCATTCGCTACCCTAGTCCCTTACTCTCCTATTCTCTGTGGTTATACAGATGGTAGTTTGTTCATCAATGATTTAACAGCTAAGGTCCACATCTTATCAAGTTGCTGGCCAAAGATGTCCCATGGGAATCCCAAAACAACCCAGGATATTGCCAAGGCTATAGACTACTCTCCATAAACTGGCAATAAGGCTTCATTGCTGAAGAGAACACCTACACAACTCATTGAATGCAGGGAAGTTGATCTGGTGCCTGACTTGAACCTTCATCACTATAGTCTGGTATCCACAATACTAGAAGGCACTTTGCATGCTAGCTACCAAAGGAAAAGTTGAAAACTAACACAGCTGTAAGCCTTTGATCTACAAGAGTGATCAGCCTGCAAGATATGCTGCTGCAATCGTGGTACAAAGCTTCTGGAATTAACCAACCATTATCTGATTTGGATTAAGTCCTATTCATGGAGATCGAACCCAGATTTGTGCTATTTTGATGGCCAAGATTGTAAGACTACATATGCCGGGAACTTAGGGGTAAACCAAATAATACTCTTCTGTTAAAGGAACATAACAATAAAATGACTTCTAAAGTCATTTTGCTGCACTCATGTGCAAGTGTCTTGCTCAACCATTGTCAGAGAAACCTCATCCAATAGTAGATGGGAAAAAATACAAAGACCCACAAGCAGACATTATGCAGAGAGTGAGAGAGATAGGAATATTCAACCCCAAAAGTATGGCTTCATCAAATCCCTCCCCTCAGAGTTCAGGGAACTCTGCCAAAGTGGGGGCAGAAAGAGTCTAATAGTAGTCTAATAGTCAGTTTATTTCCCTCTTACTATATGATAAAATACTTTATCCAAAGCAATTTAGGAAAGAAGAGGTTTATATTTGGTCCTATTGCATTCACAAAACAAGAAGGAGAGAGAAAGAAAGAGAGAGAGAGAGAGAGAGAGAGAGAGAGAGAGAGAGAGAGAGAGAGAAACACAGAGACAGAGACAGATAGAGAGACAGAGAGAAAGACAGAGAAACAAGCAGAGAGAGACTCGGCTTGCTTTATCCACCTTTTGTAATCAAGGGTACCTACCCAGGGAATGGTCTTTAGCACAATTAAGATGGATTCCACAATTACACATCAATTAGTGTACTTGAGATCTCAATTCCCACAGGCATGCCCAGAGGCCCATCTTCTGCTACTTTAGTTCCTGTCAGGTTGGTTTCAGAATCCTCGAAGTTTGGCTGTTCTTCAAGTCTATCTGTACGTTTGTTTGTTTATATTTGATCAATTCTGCCCTCGGATCTTAAATTCATCTCACCAAGTCATCTATCGCTTTAGTTTCTTTCTCTTGGGGAACATTCATGTATTTGAGTTCTTTGAACATACTTATAAACATTATTTGGCATTATTTTTCTGCAATTGCTTCTAAGTTGCTCTCATTTGGCACCATTGTTGTAGAATTGGTCATTTGGGGAGGAAATATAATGCCTTGAGTTCCCACATCACTCTTGTTGCTGCATTGAAGCTTGGGCATCTGGAATCAGCTTTTATTGTTCCTCTCCTCTCCTCTCTTCTCTCTACCCCTTTGCTATTCCCTCCTCTGCTCTCCTCTTCTCTCCTCTCTTTTCTTCTCCTCTTCTCTTCATTCCTTCTGTATTTTCTTTTCTTCCTTCCTTCTCCTATCTTCCCTCCTACCCTCTCTTCTTTCTCCTTTCTTTCTTTCTTTCTTTCTTTCTTTCTTTCTTTCTTTCTTTCTTTCTTTCTTCTTTCCTTTCTTTCTTTCCTTCCTTCTTTCTTTCTTCTTTCAGTTAAAGTCGCCTTCTTTCTTTCAGAGGAAGCTTTTAAAATAGAATTGAGTTATTCTTTTCCACTGCAGGACTGAAATTGACATCCCCAGACACTAGCCAAATCTTCCCCTAGACATTAGCTACCTTTGTAATAAAGTGACTGTGTAAGAGACATTTGGAGTGGTATGTTCCTCACCTGTGCACCCTATCCTGGGTTATGTATGGCACCCTCCTGTATTTCATAGTCTCTGCCCTCTGTGGGGCACACAGTTACTCCTGGGTGGCCTACCCTCAACTAGCTCCTGCCCCTTTGCAACTCCTACAGCTTTTATAATCTGATGTATGATTCCATCATTCCATGCATTTTTCTCACTTACCCTCAATTATCTTTAAGCCCCTGAACCACTTCAGCAACCTGTTCTGCATTTATAGTTTCAATTTTAAAACTAATAACCATCTCATATAAATAACTCCTAAAATCAATGACAGGTCATTCATTTTTATTTTAATGTACCATAAACATGTATAGCAACAGAAATGCTCTACTTAATATAACCTATCAAACTGTTGTTGTCCCTGTGAACATGCATCAAGCCACATTTATTTGCTTCCAAACTCTGGTCTTGAGAAGTTATCTAATGAGTTTCCGAGGATGTACCAGTGCAGTTTCTTTGGAGCAGAGACTGAATGACACCACCGTGAAACATACTTGTCAGGGAGGCTAATAGGGTCCTGAGAGGTAACTACCCATGTCATGGTCCTATGCATACAGGTGTGCATCACCTCAGAAACTGAATAGCCAGCATTTTAGCTTTCATTCTATCCCAGTTGTAGATTTAAAAATTCCTCAGGTAGTTCACATGTCTATGTAAACTTAAGAAGTGGTATTTTGGATTCTTGGTGCTTGTTTGTTTGATATTGATTTAAGCAGGGACCCTTGTCAAAGACTTAGGGGAAGGATTGAAGGAACTGAGTGGGATGACAACCTCACAGGAAGACCAAAAGTACCAACTAACCTGAAACCCTGGGAGCTCCTAGAGACTAATTCACCAACCAAAGAGCATACATGGGCTGGTCCAAGGCCTCCCGCTCCTGCACATATGTAGCAGAGGATTGCCTTGTCTAGCCTCAGTGGGAGAGAATGCACCTAATACTGTAGAGACTTGAAGCCCACGGAGGGGGAATGACCAAGGGGCACCCTCTCAGAGGTAATAGGGAGGGAGGAAAACCCTGCAAGGGGGACTGGGAGGGAGCAACATTTGGGATGTAAATAAATAAAATAATCAATAAAAAATGACCAGCTCATTCAAGACAGCAGAAGCACTGGCCTGACCCAATTCTCAGAGTTCTTGAACTTCAAAGATGAGAGAATATCAAATAATAACCATCTTTCAAAGTCTGGTGAAACTTTAAGTTGACAGGAGGAAACAAATCGACCTGGAAGGTTGTGTGTGTGTGTGTGTGTGTGTGTGTGTGTGTGTGTGTGTGTGTGTGTTATGTATGAACATATTAGTATATGTTTACATGTGTGCATGTGTGTGTACATATGTTGGTGTATGTTTGCATGTATGCATATATGTGTTATGTGCTTTCTTTTTTATCATTGTCTCTATAATCCTTGCAAGATGTTAAATTGGTAGAGACTATTTTGTGACTTTTCTTGTCCCTGTGAGAAAATATCTGACACAAGTAAATTTCTTGAAGGGCAAGGACTTATTTTGGCTGGAGTTTCATAGGATACAGTCCATCATGGTAGAGAGGAATGGAAGTTGAGGTAGTTATGTCCTTGCCATTTTGAGCACACAGAGTAGCTAGCTCAGGCTTATTGTGTTATAAAACAGAGAGCGTAGGCTGTCAGCCAGCCAGGCTATAGCCCTCAATTGTCTATTACCTATCTCTGTAGGCCTTGATTTTCAGACCCAACATTTTCACAATTTCCCAGAAACACCATTAGTTGGGGACAAACATATAAAACACATTTCATATTCAAACTATGACATCAGCTTAGAATATACACACTCCTGGGAGTTGGGTAAAGAACATCAGACATTTTGAAATGGGCAACATATCAATTTTTTTTACATTATTTTATTTTACAGAGTTATATCTTGCAGAAATCAATGGCATCATATTGTAGTTAGAACTGAATTTGAGGAATTCAAACACTAAGAGGGAATTTATGATTTCTGATGTGAGATACTATTCCTGTTTTACCAGGCACAGGAGAACAGACTTTGTTCTCTATGCACAGAGAGTTACACTGAACAAATACAATTAGGGAAAATAACTCAGGGTCTGTAGCAACTGACTGTGTGCAGAAAGTATGTACAGTGAGAGGCTATTGTATGAAACACCAGGTGAACTCTTTTTAAGTGCTATTGACTTCTAAAACTCCATTGCTGCATTGGGCATTGAATATTTATTTGTGGATTGAAAATATTTACATATTGATTTTTCCTGTTTTCTCTCTTATTTGTTTTTTTTTCCAGAAAAAAAAAAAAGACAAGAGGCCACTGGGGTGTTTAAAAATATATTCTCCAGATGTGGTGCTCTCCTTCTCTCCCTCCCCCCCCCCCCGTGTGTGTGTGTGTATGTGTGTGTAGCTATTTTCTTCTGCTTAAAGGGACTAAGGAACTAAATTTCTCTTATAAAATCTCAGGTGCAGAAAATTTTCCATAACTTAAATCAGGCTATGTGTTTATATCTGGACTAAGAAGAAAAGCATGAGAGAGAGAGAGAGAGAGAGAGAGAGAGAGAGAGAGAGAGAGAGAGAGAGAGAGAGAGCCTTAGTGCCTTAGTGGAGATAGGTTGATTCTCAAGTGACTGTTTCTGAACTCACTGTGAAAAGCTGGGGGGTGGGGAGTGTAGTCTGTGGTATCTTCAAAGAAAATGACCCCTATGGCCTCACAGGGAGTGGCCCTATTAGGAGGTGTGGCCTTGCTGTGGATAGGTGTGCCTTTATTGGAGGAAGTGTGTCACTGGGGGTAGAACTTGAGGTTTCAGATGCTCAAGCCAGGTCAAATGTGGCTCACTGTCTGTGGATGCAGATGCACAACTCTAACTACCATGTCTGCCTCTGAGCCACCATCTTCTTTCTACCATGGCAATAATGTACTAAGCCTCTGAAGCATAAGCAAGACCCAGCGAAACATTTCCTTACAAGAATTGTCATGGTCATGGTGTCTTTTCTCAAAAATAGAAACTTTAAGACAAGGTCCCTTGTCATGAAAATGATAAAACTTGTGTTTGGTAAGATCATAGCTAGATCTGCTCAATTAGGGTAGCATCATATGCACAAAGCAGAAAGAAAAAAAAAAATCCAGAATGGATGGTAACAGAGAAAATAACCCAGTAAAACAGTTTTACATTGTCATATAAGAATTTAACTGAATACTTTTATATTATTTTAAGGGATTCTGATGAATAGAATAGTAGGGAGACAGTGGGGTTTGTTTATTGGCATATATACTATATAACATATGAATTTACCATTGACAATGTGCTAGACAGTTTCTAAATAAATGGGAATTAGATACAAATAAACCTAAATCACGTCCATAAGGTAACTGAACAGGGAACAATTCTGAAGAAAACTTAGGAACTGGAGTGGAATTCTGTTTAGGGAAGGTAAACAGGATAGGATTGTCTGGCTTTGGGGTTAAAAGGTCACAAAGTAGTACTTAGCAAATCCTTCGCACAGCCCTGTAAGTGGCATTGAATCTTCAAGCATGAGGGAGTGTCAGCAGAGAACAGTCTTGGGAAGGGCCGCCAACCAAATTCTCTACACGGAGAAGCTCTGTAACGTCAATGACCCTCGATAAAAAAATGTGCTAAAGAGTCCATTTTGATTTCATGATGAGATTTATGACAGTTCAAAATAAAGCTTGATGGGACCTGTAATCCTTTTTCCTAACATAAATAAATAATTTTTAAAAAGCTTTTCACAGTTTGATTTCTCCCTCTTCAAAGATAAGGATGGAAGAAAGGTCATCTTGCTAATAACCACACACATTCCAAAGCCTCTCGCATCACAGCTCCACGGGTCTGTTTTATTTAGTCTCTGTAATATTTCAAGTGCCCATTCTCATCAGTATCTCTAGGATGGCTTTGCCAATTGTCCATGCACGGTTAATGAAGCTGGCATTAACGAGAATGTCTTCCACATACAGAAGAGTACCATCAGATAGAGCCATTTCAAACTCTGTGCTGAATCTGAGAATTTATCTAGATAACGGGTTCACTTTACTTCCTTTGAGACGTGAGACAGGGATAGAGGCGAAGCAAATGCCTCTCCCTGGAGATCAATTTTTCTAAGCTTGCCGCTCAACTCAGTCGATGTGATTATCGCTCCTGTCACACAGAGCAAAAGACTGCTGGGTAAGAAAGATGTTCTAGTGCTGCCAGAGAACTTCAAATAAATAAGGGACATAATCACATCCCCACCATTTGGGAAATGTTTCCGTCCATTGACTTCAGTGAACTAGACACCAAATTATAGAATTGCATCGAACTATTATTTTACTAAAGATCTCCTAGATTTATCTGCCTTGACTTTTCAAGTATGTAGAAGAAGAGTATTTATTTTGTTTGTTTAATGAAGCACAAAAGAAAACTGTGCTTAAGGTTACATGAATATATTTTAATATTAAATTTCTCTGGCTGACCTATTATTCAGTCTTTCCCTACCAGAAGTACTGTAAACCTGCAAACAGGAGGAAAAGGACAGCTTTCTTTTCTTATTCCTTACAGCTAGATGATTTCATGGGCAGCTAGTGCATCAGGAAGGGGCTTAAATACACTTGAAATTACCTCATTTGTGGAGATATTATCAACGGACTGAAGGAGTCCTGAAATATGAGACTAGCTAGCATATGTTATTCAATCTGGTAACCCCAGAGAATTCTGGGTATTTTGTGGTTGTGGCTGATGGTTTGTTTGCTTGATGACTTTAAGTTCAGAAGCATGGGAGAAAGACACTTCCCTGTAAGCCAAGAGGATCTTCAAATAGAACACATCATTTTCCTCTGAGAACCACTTTGTCCACAGAATGTTGTTAGCTGAGCAGCCTCCAGGAAGGAGATCAACAGAATGTGGATTTTCTTTTAAAATTCAAAGCATATATGTGTTTTATACATGTATAAAACTTTTAGAACACCAAAAGCAGCATAATGTTTTTGAATGGTCCTTTTAAAGTTTCAGTCAGTTTGTTGTCAACAAAAATACAATGTGACATAATTATGATGTGTCACACCACAGGGACCTAAATTTGTGTTCCTTCAGAAGATATCCAGTCTGCATCTTGTTACTCTGTAGATGTCATCATCGTGATGACAGATACTTCAGCAAGTGCTAATTCACCACGAAGGAGACAATTAAAGGGAAAGAGTCTTTAAATTCACTTTTTACAAAGTAAATTACCATGTCGTTTCTTTTCTTTACCGGCAATTGGCTGTTTTCTCTCTGTAAATGTTCTGCACTGAATCCCCAGCATCCATGGTTCTCTGACCTGCTGTCTCAGGAGCTTTGAGAGTGACATGCAAGAGTTACATTCAGACATACTCAAGATAAAGTACCACTGGGTCTAATTTGTTTTGATTTGAAAAAAAAATACATTTTCAGTGTCCATTCTTTTCTGTCCTAAAGCACATTTTACTTTCATTATTGATGCTTCATGAGTACAAAGAGCAAAAACCAGGAGGAAGGCAGGAGACCTGAGCTCACTCCTTTGCTGTTCTATGTGAACTAGATAAAGTGGTTGTTACCTTTTCTGCAGCTTGTATGTAAGGTCAGTGGAAGCACAAAATCTGATTATTAAGATTATTTTAAACTCTTAAGTCTACGCTGCTATGATTACTGATACCTCAACTGTTGTGATTTAAATACCCTGAACTATACTACACATTTTAGAAATCACAACAATTACAGCTCATTTGTTTTCAAACAATGTAACATAATGGGATCCTTCAAACACAGCCAGGGAATTGTAAGAGATGATTTCTCACCTGGATACATAGCCTCAGCAACAATTACAAACTGACTCTTGGGGTCTTGAGCTTGGCATTTAGGTATTTTATAGCTATAACAAATGGATTGATTTCAACAGGAGTCCATAATACAAATGGGAGAGATGGGACTAACACTTGGGCTTTGAAGTAACCACGGAAGTCAGGTAGAAAGAGTAATTTTATGTGGATTTATAACATTCATCATGTGCTTTAGACACATCCCATTGAACTGAAAGTCTTATCTAATGAGAGTATAGCATAAAATTTATTCTAAAGAATGGATTAGCATTTCTGAATTACCTTATATCTAAAAATTAAATATACATAGCAAGACCATGCAAACTATTTTCCTGAAGGAATTGCTAATTATAACCGATGATGCATAAAATTATCTTTTTTTAAAAAAAAATTGGTAGTTATTATACAAAGTGCCACAGACTAAGTGAAAGGCTCAAATTTATTTTCTTATAATTTTGGAAGCTAGATTCCCTAACCCAGGAGTCATGAGGTTGGTTACTTCCAAGAGTTGGAATCTGGTCTGTGTAGATCTTGGCATGTCTTCATAGTGTCTTTTTTTTTCTGTTTGTTTATGTATAAAAATTTAAGGATATTAAACATTAGATTTAGGTCTGCTCTCATGACTCCATTCAACTTCTCCTTAAATATCTCCAAATGTAGTTGCTTTCTGGATCTCTTAAAGTAGAATGTCAACATCTGAACTTTGGGGGACATGTAAAAGAGGCCGTCACTGTGCCCATCATGTATAAAGCTGTGATCAAGGAACTTTGTATAAGTAGACTTGTTAACATTTGCAGTGTCATAGTAGAATCCTCAATCAGAAAATGGCAAAGCTATTTGGGCAACTCTTATTGCTATGACATAACAGTATTGCTGAAGATTTACTGTTATATGAATAAATACATTTTAAGAATATAGAAAACTCTCCTTTCCTTCTTTTGAAAGTATAATTTGCTAGAAGTGTAACTAAAATTGAAAACAGTTGAATAGGCTTTTGGGAAACATTCTAAAAGCCTTTAAAAACTGGAAAAAAAAATGAGATATTTTAAAAAGATATTTCAACAGAATGGAAAAACATGAATTCAAGGGAGACTTGCTAGAATTACAAAATAAGCGCATATGCATATAACATCCCTTCTAGGGGCCACCTGTAGGCAGCTGTCCAATGCTATGAACGTTAAACACATTGTGTTTTGTCACGACAGGTGGATGTATGCCTTAGGCTGAGTCTGATTGAATACATTTGATGGTTATAAGAATGTGTAAACCTTGTTGCATTCACATCAGGTTGCTACAGGTTTCAGAGTTTCTGAGACTTGAAACAGAATGTCTTTTTTTGCTGCTCAGAGCAAAGAACTTGAGCGAAGAACTTGGGCAGTGGACATTTGGGGAGCTGGCTTTCATGACTACATTATTCATATATGACTAATGCATTTTCTGTATAGCATATATTGCTATGAGTTACTCAAAACTGATGCATAATAGTGACTATTTTTGACTATCCTAAGTACTAACCAGGCCCGACCTTGCTTAGCGTCAGAGACCAGAGGAGATCATAGCTGTAACCAAATACATTCTGAAACGGTTTAAGGGAGGAATGAGTCCTTTTGGCTCATAATTTGGAAAGGATGCAGTCTGTCATAGTGGAGAAGGTACATTGATGGGTGTGGTGGGAATGGCTCACTGCTGTGACAGTGGAAACAGGCAGCATGGCTTGCTCACATCTCAGTAGACTAGGGAGCAGAGACATTTGCTGAATCCAGGCTGTAATATAACCTATAAACTCCAAAGACATGTTCTTATATTGTCTGGAATCCTTACATTAGAAGGTTTCACATCCTTCTAAAACAACACTACCATAGGGGAACCAACTTTTTAAACATGTGAGCTCATGGAGAGTGTTTCACCTCCCAACACAGGTTTGATTGTTCTCTCAAAAAACTGTCATGTCTGCAGTATGCTTTATATCTGACCATCTATAGGGAAGCTGTGTGATTGTATGTGCTTGCTTTACTAGAATAAGGTTGATCGCTTCTATCTGATTTGTGGAAAAGGGATTGAGCTTTGTCAGGTCTCTTTGTGTCTCTGACTGTAACTCTAGGCTGTTCACTATTCAGTTCAGTAATAGGAACTGGATTCATTGAACAGTGTTGAAAAGTCTCATGCTCCAAGAAATGACCTATCCTTTGGATTCTTGGTTGTTAATATTTTGCTAAGAAAGCTATGTCTCTGTTGACATGTACCTCTTTCCTGTATGGTTCTTATAAGACTTCTAGTTTTAGGGAACACAAGACTTATAATGAATTGCAACTATTTTAGGATGAAGTTGTCATCAAATGGCATTTCTTCTTTTACTTTTCAGTAGAATTCTCTGATACTATATCCAGGCGTAATGTTCTGGGTTTCTGTAGGTTTTGAGTTATTGATTCAATTTCTCTGGGGTCATTTGTATGTTTCTATCTATTCAATTTAGCCAGTTAGGTGGTTTTCTTTATAGGAATTGGTTCCTGTCACTGAGCTTGTCCAACTCATCCCCAATATAAACGGCTCAGAGTGTTACTTAGTTCTCTTTTAGTGTTTACAGCATCAGTGTGACAACACAGCACTGTTAATACCTTTTGTTTTCTTTACTCCTCCATTGATGGCTGGTTCCATGTTTCACCCTTGTGCATAGTGATATAATATAGCTGAGTACAGGTGTCTCTTTCATATGCCAATTTCATTTGATTTATGAAAGATGCCCTATACTTAGGTAACTATCTCATGAGAATTACATGCTTGTTTATTTGGTGAAGCTCCATACTGTTCTCCATAATGGCTTCTAACTCACTTTATCAGCAATGGGCATGTTCTTCTATATCTTCAGCACCTGCTGCTATGACTGTCTATCATTTTAGTGCCAGCCACTCTACCTGTGGTAAGAACCTAGTCCATCATTGGCTTGGCTCAGGTGTCCCCAGTGTTTGCTGCATCTTTCCTATTCAATGTAAAGTCAGCAAATTGACCGGTCCTTTGAGAAAAATCTTTCATTTCAGTCTCTGTGTTTATTTCCAGCATCTCTTGATTTGTCAGAGTTTCTCTCTCTGTGTACTCCAGCCTTGTACTGTTTCATATCATAGTCATATTTCTGTCAATTCTCTTACCATATTAATGATACCTGTTTTCAAACGGCCTGCCTAATAATTCTAACAGGGGTGGTTTCTGTGACTTTGGTACTTCTGTTGACCTTGCTAGTTTTAGGTGAAAAGAAGAAATATTTAATCAATAAATGAAACTGAGATGAATAGCCTATATGACACTCACAACACTGCACGCTGCACTGAGGAGGCGGGAGAAAAATATGGTCCCTTGGTGTGAAGAGTTAAGTTAGCAGCTTATCTGACTCTACTGGCTGTTATAGCTTTATATACCAGGAGGTTCAGTTTGTCTGTGTTCCTATTTTGATTTCTCTTTATTATGGCCCTTCACTCATCCCTTGTCAAAGAGAGTGTGTGTCTATAGTTCTTTCTCTACAATCTCCTAGTTATTCGGGAGCCCTGGCATTGAGAGAGTAAGCAGAGAGTAGAAGAATAGGACTGCCCATTAATATTGCTCAGCATTGGAGCAGGTCCACGTTGTAGGTTGTAGTCCTGCTGACATGTGTTTCTTCTTAGCTTTGTCCCCTCAGCAAGAGAGGGGAACCTATATTCTCTTAGGTGGACCAGTTTTTCTACTACTCAGAAAGGCAGGGTTTTTTTCAGCTGGAGGGATTATGAGCAAGTGTCAGAAGAGTTTCCATCGTTTTATTGTTGTCGTTTGTTTTTTATTTTATTTTTCCTCTTCCACTGTCAGGGTCAGTAGAGTTTATTAGGAAATTCTCATCATAAAACCTAGGGTCAGGGGTTAGTATTGATAATAAAGTCTCGAAAATTGTCAGAGGTCCTGTAAAAATTCTCCTCTGGAAGCTTTCTATTCTCAAGCCTGCCCTCGACAGCTAAGCTAAGCCCAACCTTGCACATGCACAATTCCTTTCTGTTTACAACTCTTGGATTCTGCATCAGGGCAGGGTGTTTGCTACTGTATGTGTCTGCCAACTCCTGCTTCTTCTGATTTAGGAGTACGAATAGACCTAGCTTTTCTCGTAGCCTTAACACAGATCATTGATTTTTAGGTTTTATTTGATGTAAAAATGGATATGATAAATTAAAAACTCCTTTTTTTGTTACAGAGATGAAATCAAATAATTGTTGTCTTTGTGAACTTTGGAGATTTTCAACTTTCAAATGAGTCTTTACCAAAGAATCAACTTTTTGCTACTGAGATAATATATAACTAGATCTTCAACAATATAAGATGTAACTCTCAAGTACAGTATTGGTAATGGAAGCTACTAATCATCAGAAAATGGTCTTTCTCGAGAGGTACAGACAGAGTTTTTTAAATCTGTGGAATGTCACACAATATAATGAAGTTTTTTATAACAACCTCATATTTTTTCAAAAAGAAAATATATTGCCAGAGGTTCACATACATCAATGCCATGAAGCATATTTACTTTCATCCACAGGTTGTATATTAAACCACACATTTATGTAATTGAGGCCACATTAGGGAAGTAATTTTGTGTACTGCATAGTCAGACAGATTACCTTTTTCAAGGAAGAAATACATACAAAACTAACATCGAAATAAGACTGTAAAAAGAAATATTTCAAATTTGCTATAAAATCGTAACTCTTCATTTTTTAAAATACTGTTTCTCCACTATATTCAGAAACACACACACACACACACAGCAACATTTATAAAATTATTTCCTACTTTCTTCACATATTATTATAGCAGAAGTTTGTCCAGGTATTCCTGCAATATATGTATACATAAATTAGCATAAAACATTTTCTCATTTGTGGATATATCTAAAATCTTTCTGTGTTTGGGTCTCATTTATTAATATGTCTTAATTCCAACTGTGAAACTCATTGAGTTTAAGAATATTAAAAATAATTTTAGAAATGATTGCAATAATTTTTCTTCTGCACTGTGGGCTATCAGAGAAATGAGTTATTGCCTGTTTTCTGTGAGCTATGTGCCATGTTAATTGCCTAATGTCTGCTGTAATTTGGATTTTTTTTCATTCAGAGATTCACACACTACAAGCTTGATCCTCAGTGTGGGAATACTGAGCATTGGGTAAAAAGTTTTAAGAAGTGGGACCTCGTAAAAGGTAATGAGGCCATTTGTGTCACCACAAGAAAGAAGAGTGGTTTTAACAGACCCTGTTGTCTCCTCTATTTGTCACTCACACACTCTTCTTGGTGCCATCCACACATTGCTGATTCTACGGGCATGTTGAATCTAAGAGTTAAGGTGACTTGTAACCTCAACTGAGATTGTCAAGAAAGACCAGGGAGATGAAGGATTCCACAGTTGCAGGAGAGAGGCTCTTGCAGAGATTCTTCTAGAACGCCCAAAGAAATCATGACAGGAAGACCTCTGCTCTCAACTCCAACAAGGTAGAGTCACTAGGTGAGCAACTCTCACCTAGGGAAGCCTGGGGAAAATCAGTCTGGTGGTTGCTCAGAAAATTGGAAATAGTACTACCTGAAGGACCCAGCTATACCACTCCTGGGGATATACCCAAAAGATGCTTCAACATATAACAGGGACACATGCTCCACTGTGTTCATAGCAGCCTTATCTATAATAGCCAGAAGCTGGAAACAACCCAGATGTCCCTCAACAGAGGAATGAATACAGAAAATGTGGTACATTTACACAATGGACTATTACTCAGCTATTAAAAACAATGACCTCATGAAATTTGCAGGCAAATAGATGGAACTAGAAAATATCATCCTGAGTGAGGTAACCCAGTCACAAAAGAACACACACAGTATGCACTCACTGATAAGTGGATATTAGAAAAAAATCTCGAAATACACATTATACAACTTATAAACCATATGATGCTCAAGAAGAAGACAGAAGAAAGTGTGGATAACTCGGTCCTACTTAGAAAGGGGAACAAAATATCACAGGAGGTAGAGGGTGAGAGGACTTGGTAGAATGAGAGGAGGGAGGAGGAAAAAGGGCGGCAGGATCGGGTGTGGGAGCAGAAGGGGGAGATATACAGAAGGCCAGGAAATTGAACAGAGGTTTGTAGCAATGGGGAACTGGGGGTAGCCACCAGAAAGTCCCAGACACTAGGAAAGCAAGAGGCTCCCAGGACCCAATAGGGAAGACATTAGCTGAAATACCTAACAAAGGAGAAGAGAGAGAGAGAGAGAGAGAGAGAGAGAGAGAGAGAGAGAGAGCCTGTAGAGACCATATCCAGAGGTTAGGCACAGCCCCTGGTGAGGGATAGGGCCATCCACCCTTCTTAAAATTTTAACCCAGAATCGTTCCTGTCCAAAGGAAATACAGGGACAAATAGTAGAGTAGAGACTGAAGGAAAGTCTATCCAGAGACTGTCCCAACCTGGAGATCCATCCCATATGCAGCCACCAAACCCAGACACTATTACTGACGCCAAGAAGTGCCTGTTGACAGGAACCTGATACAAATGTCTCCTGAGAGGCTCAGCCAGAGCCTTATGGATACAGAAGTGGATGTTTACAGCCAACCATCAAACTGAGCCAGGGACCTCAATGGAGGAGTTACAGGAAGAACTGAAGGAGCTGAAGGGGGTTTAACCCCATAGGAAGAACAACAATATCAACCAACCAGACCCTGCCCCCAAGCTCCCCGGGACTAAACCACCAACCAAAGAATACACATGGAGGGACCCATGGTTGCATATGTAGCCAAGAATTGCCTTATCTGGCATCAATGAGAGGGGAGGCCTTTGGTCCAGAGAAGGCTCCATGATCCAGGGCAGGGGAATGCTAGGGCAGTGGGGCTGGAGTGAGTAGGTGGGTGGGAGAGCATCCTTGTAGAGGCAGAGTGGGGGAGACTGGAAGGACTGGGGATTTTTGGAGGGGAAACCGGGAAGGGGGATAATATTTGAAATATAAATAAATAAAATTACCAATAAAAATTTCTTTTAAAAAGTCAACCCAGGAGACTAACCAGGCTGTCAGCAGCCAGCACAGCTCTGAGGGGGGAGGGAGATGTCCTACAGGACTCTAGCAGTGGGAACAGGGTGCTGCACTTCTTGCATGGATCACCTCTTGCAGTGGGAGCCGGATGCTATGCTTGCAGCTTTGTGGTTTCATATATGCCCTGCTGTATTCTTCTATGGCTTGGAGTCATTAATCCTCTCCCCACCCCTCTCTTCTTTTTCTTCACAATAGTGGTACCATTACATCTAACCAGTACATAGCTATGAGCATCTTCGTGTTGAGTCTCTAATGAGAATTTAAATCTGGACTTTGGAGCAGTACTGTAACTTATTGGTGAAGGAAAGCAAATGACCGTATTTTGCATCTGTGACAAGGACACAGGTCATGTGGAACGGGGAGAGAATGTTATGAATTGAATGTGATTTGTCCCCTCATAATTTTTGTTCTGGATGTGTGGGCTCCAGTGTGGCAGTGCTGAGAAGGGGTGAGACTTCAGAAAAAGAGACCAGACTTTAACTTTATAGAAAACAACATTTTTTATCAAGACTATACCACACTTATTAAACAAATATGCAAAGCACATTGGAATTGGAATAATTCATGTACCTTTATGCAACAATGTTTTGTTTCCATGATAACATTTCTTATTAAAAAAATATACCAGTCTGCCAGAAAATTAATAAATACTAATTACTAATCAGGAGAAATATGACTTAAATTTTCCATGATGCAAAAAATCTCCTGTTACCTATTTTCTTTACAGCTCATTGACCAATGACAGTTCTCATTTTTGCTCAGAATAAATAATGTATAACCTTGAACTGAAAGTCATACCTGGACATTTGCCTATGCTCTAACTGGAAAAGACTTGAACTGAATACATATAACAGCAAGATATTCCCATGGGTAGTGTAACCAACAAACTTCTAAGTAAGTCTTAGTAGCAACAACGGCTTCATGAGGTGCTGTCTTTAGAAGGCAGAGGGGACAGAGATCTCTTCATAAACTGGGAAGAGAGGTGGTCATGGAGGGAAAAGTAAGGAACTGAGGTAGGAGTAGAAATAAGTTCTTTAAAAAATGGTCCACATGCTCCTAGAAGAGATTAAAGGAGAACGAGGACTGGAGATAAAAAGATGGTTTAGTTGTTAAGAGCACTGGCTGCTCTTTCAGAGGACCCAGGTTCAATTCCCAGCACCTACATAGCAGCTGACAGTTATGAAATTCTAGTTCCGGGAGGATCTGATGTCCAATTCTGTTCCTCGGGCATTCTATCCACATGATACACAGAAAAACCTGCAGGCCAAATGCCCATACACATGAGATAAAAACAGATATGTCTAAAAAAAAGAGAGTAAGTGTTTTGTATAATGTGTATATGAATTTTTGTATAAAATTCCTAAATCTATATTGATATTTATGTCTACCATGTTATAAATGTGCTCATACACCTTCATCTGTTTGTTATATTTATGTAAATATAAATTTAAATAAATGTTTTGTTTATTTCCAGATCCCCCCCAACTAACATATGTTTTTGAGTTATATTGTGAAATTCTTTAAAAACTACATTTAGGTATAATTTAGACAGAGATGATTGGCATGAAAATTTGAATGATCGACTATTGCTTTATTATTTATGAGGATTTAACTGACAAAGGTGGCTTCAAAAATTCAGTAGGCCTATTCACACTGTTGGCAAAACATAAGGTGCTTAGAATGAATCTGTAAAAACCATAAAAGCTCGTTCTGAGCTTGCAGCTGAAATCTAGGTTCAGGCTGAACCTTTGCCTCAAAAGTATTTGCATCCAAAACAGAATTCCAAGTAGCAAGCAACTTTAAAAGTGCTGAGCATTCTAGGTAGACAGAAAACAATTCATTGTTAAGCCAGTCCCTCCGAGTGTAACAGGAATGTGTTCTAGAACAAAGCACATTGCCTGGAGGGAAGTCCCAGGAGCCCGATTCCTGAATTCCATTCCTTCAAGTCCCAGAACCACTCATTACTGATTCTGAGCAGAAGAAGACTGATTAAAAAAATTGGAATCACTGACCAGAGACAATATCCAAGTCAGAACGGCCCCTACTGAAGGATTTTCACATATATGTACATTAATATGAATTAAGTTTACCCTGTCTAGCTACAAATGAATCAGATTCAAACTATGGATTATTTATTAGGTTCTGCACAATTACTGGAGGATGACCCTTTATCTAATTATCTAACCTTAGACTGGCTACTTCTCCAAATGTGTTTCCCAAATACTTGCTGTTTGAATCTTCCTAGGTTATTTCTGATACAGCAGTCTGGTGTCCTGGGGAGACATTTCATTTGGGTACTTGCTGCAGGTATATCATGACTAAGAGAGACCTCCTGTTCTCTCTGTGTTCTCCTCAGTGCTCCTTCTCCCTCTCTCTCCTTACGCATCTTCCTTGTGGTCCCTACCTGTGACCTCTCAGCCCTGTAACTCAAACTCCACTTCTCTCTATTATCCCCAGTAATTGGTTGTAGCTATTTTTATTTAAGCAATGGTTTTAAATTGGGGTGTGTGTGTGTGTGTGTAAGGTTTGCCTAACAAAGGTGATGTATATGGGAATTTGCTTGTCTTGCGGCAATCAAGTCTTGGGGTACAGAATTTAATATTTGAGCATGTAGCAACACCAGACCAACTCCTAACAAACAAATACAGAAAGAAGCCTGCATGAATATAGAAGCCTTGATACCAGAGTTTCACTCATGAAGTTCTGTGTCATGGGCCATAAAATAGTATGATAATAAAAATATGAAGCAGATAGAAATGGAAAAGATAGAAGACAGATGACAGTGACAAGATCTCAAGCTGACATCAGTTCTACCTTTTCTCCTTAAATGCCCTCAGAGGAGGATGCAGCCCTGCTTCTCCCATCCTAGGAAGTGGTTGTGCCTGTGAAGTAAATTGACATCACATCAATTAAGAAAACACAACAGAACACATGTTTGGTGTGGCACAGGGGCACTCGTAAGGAATCGAAGACTTGAGCAATCAAAGAGACATTTTAAGATGTAGAGATAGAAAATAAAGCAGTAAAACTGAAAAGAAAGACTTGAAAGAAAACTCTAAAGAAGTTTATCCAAAGGGCTCTTGGGTACAAGTTGTCTTTGAAGATGGAGATGCGAACTTTCCTCCTGGTACAGAGAGCCATTGATGAGAATAAATTCAATACATAGGATGTTCTTGTGAAATCTTTTGTGAAACATGAATAAAGTGTTTGAAGCAATGTTCATGAAGAAACAGCACAGATACTAAGTACTGTTATATACCATAAGTATCTTACTAATGTTGAGTATAGTTATAGTCTGTGTTTCAGTTTTGTTAACATTGTAAACAAATATATATTAGACTTCAAGGTTTACTGTGTCCAGGTTTACTGTTTATGTCATGGCACCTGTACTGTTTACTAACACAGACTGTAACCTGATGCATCAGATTAGAATAGTCTCATGACAATGAAGCCATACAAAGTATATTCTTAGACTATCGCATGTGGTTAAATTATGAACCAATAAATATCTAACAAGAAGAAGTATTTAGTTTTTCCTTAGAAACTAAGCCTATATTTAAAAACATATCTACAAGAAACAATATGTCAGTTATTTTAAATTCAATGCTATTAAAATACAATTTGTGTGATGTAGTAGAAACTATGACATTTTTAAAAGGAAATTTCTAGGTTGAGTACAATGGAATCTTTCTTAGGCTCAGTGGATTCAGTGTGTTTAGCTAAGCCAGTGGCTTCAGAGTCATCATCCTGAAGAGGAAGGAGCAAGAACCCTAGAGGAAAGGCAGGCAGGCAGGCAAGCAAGAAAGCAACTTGTTGTTGTTGTTGTTGTTGTTGTTGTTTTTAACATTAGGGACCAGGAACTCTAATTGGCCTATGGGTTGTGTGAAAATGAATAGTCTTTAATAAGCCTACACACTGGTGATGTCATGCTGGAAGGGGCTGAGTAGTGGGCAACCACCAAAATTTTCCAAGGGGAGGAAGCAAAAAAAAAAAAAAAAAAAAGTAAAAGAAAAAAAGACTGATTGTTAACTGAGATCTTGGGGTACCAGGCTTTTGATTTCAGATCCCCAGGTCACTGATTGGATATATGTTTGAAAAGCCCGTGTTCTTATGACTGACTTTTAGCCTCTCATTTGGACAGTCAGACATTTTTTTCCCATAGACCTGCAATCCTACCTGCACCCCATGGTGCACTTAATTTCTGTCAGTTAATTCCTGTCAGTTTTATAATAGGAGCAGAAAAAAATTAAAGTCACCATAGTGTTTACAACTCTAAAATCTTAAAAGAGAAAAACACTTCAGCACAAAAGAATGGAAGGGAAATGTAAAGAAACACAAATATCAGTGGGATAAATAAGAAATGAACGAAGCCCAAGTTACTAATTTTTTAAAAATAATAATGAAATTGATAAACTTATACAAAGTTTTGTCAAGGCAAAAAGAGAGAAAACTCAAGCAAACAACACAGGAGAAGAAAGTGGGGTGCCACTGTAGTTTATAGACAATGGTAATTAATATGTGGTTAAGGATGGGTGGGGGTGTACAGTGTTTCACCTACTCAAACAATGAAGAAAAATGAAAGAAGTAATACTTTGGAGGCCATTAGAGAGCTGAAGTAGCTAAGCAGCTGGTGGAATTAAATTCCCCAAAGTATTCATTCAATCCAAAAAGAAACAAGATGCATAGACAGTTTCCTCACTGACAGCATGCAGTAGATGTGGAAGCGTAGGTGGGAAAAAAAATCAGCCAGGATTTA